>NC_052162.1:129136107-129163242 GCF_902713615.1 Scyliorhinus canicula | reverse complement strand
GAGAGTGTGTGTGAGAGCGTGTGAGAGAGTGTGTGAGAGAGTGTGTGAGAGCGTGAGTGTGAGAGAGTGCGAGTGTGAAAGTGTTTGAGAGTGTGAGTGTGTGTGAGTATGAATGTGAGAGTGTGAGAGAGAGAGTGTGTGAGAGAGAATGTGTGTGTGTGAGAGAGTGTGTGTGAGAGAGTGTGTGTGAGAGAGTGTGTAAGAGAGAGTGTGAGAGAGAGTGTGAGAGAGAGTGTGAGAGAGTGCGTGTGAGAGTGCGTGTGAGAGAGTGTGTGTGAGAGAGTGTGTGTGAGAGAGTGTGTGTGAGAGAGAGTGTGTGAGAGAGAGTGTGTGAGAGAGTGTGTGTGAGAGAGTGTGTGTGAGAGAGTGTGTGTGAGAGAGTGTGTGTGAGAGAGAGTGTGTGAGAGAGAGTGTGTGAGAGAGTGTGTGTGAGAGAGTGTGTGTGAGAGTGTGAGAGAGAGAGTGAGAGAGTGCGAGTGTGAAAGTGTTTGAGAGAGTGTGTGAGTGTGTGTGAGAGTGTGAATGTGAGGGTGTGAGAGAGTGTGAGAGAGCGAGAGTGTGAAAGTGTTTGAGAGAGAGTGTGAGTGTGTGAGAGAGAAAATGTGTGTGTGTGAGCGTGTGTGTGTGAGCGAGTGTGTGTGAGCGAGTGTGTGTGAGCGAGTGTGTGTGTGAGCGAGTGTGTGTGAGCTAGTGTGTGTGAGCGAGTGTGTGAGAGAGAGTGTGTGAGAGTGTTTGAGAGAGAGTGTGTGTGAGAGAGAGTGTGTGCGAGCGAGTGTGTGTGAGCGAGTGTGTGTGAGCGAGTGTGTGTGAGCGAGTGTGTGTGAGAGAGAGTGTGTGGGTGTATGTGTGAGAGACAGTGGCCGGGATTCTCCCCTACCTGGCGGGGCGGGGGGTCCCGGCGTGTTGCAGTGGCGTGAACCACTCCGGCATCGGGCCGCCCCAAAGGTGCGGAAGTCTCCGCACCTTTAGGGGCCAAGCCCTCACATTGAGGGGCTAGGCCCACGATGGAGTGGTTACTGCTCCGCCGGCTGGCGTGAATGGCCTTGTGTGAGAGTATGTGTGTGAGTGTGTGTGTGTGAGTGTGTGTGTGAGTGTGAAGAGTATGTGTGTGAGAGAGTGTGTGTGAGAGAGTGTGTGTGAGAGAGTGTGTGTGAGAGAGAGTGAGTGAGAGTGTGTGAGAGAGTGTGTGTGAGTGTGTGTGAGTGTATCTGTGAGAGACAGTATGTGCATGTGCGTGTCAAAGAGAGAGTGTGAGTGTGTGAGAGAGTGCTTGAGAGAGTGAGTGTGAGTGTGAGTGAGTGTGTGTGTGAGAGAGTGAGTGTGAAGATTATATTTGTGTGTGAGAGAGTGTGTGGGTGTGAGTGTGAGAAAGTGTGTGAGAGAGTGTTTGAGAGAGAGAGAGTGTGTGTGGGTGTGAGAGAGTGTGTGTGAGAGAGTGTGTATGTGAGAGAAAGTGCATGAGAATGTGTGAGAGTGAGAATGTGTGTGAGTGTGAGAGAGAGTGTGAGAGTGTGTGTGTGAGAGTGTGAGTGTGAGAGAGTGTGTGTGCAAGAGTGTGTGTGTGAGAGTGTGAGTGTGAGAGAGAGTGTGAGAGTGTGTGTGTGAGAGTGTGAGTGTGAGAGAGTGTGTGAGAGTGTGTGTGTGAGAGTGTGAGTGTGAGAGAGTGTGTGAGAGAGTGTTTGAGAGAGAGAGAGTGTGTGTGTGTGTGTGGGTGTGAGAGAGTGTGTGTGAGAGAGTGTGTATGTGAGAGAAAGTGCATGAGAATGTGTGAGAGTGAGAATGTGTGTGAGTGTGAGAGAGAGTGTGAGAGTGTGTGTGTGAGAGTGTGAGTGTGAGAGAGTGTGTGTGCAAGAGTGTGTGTGTGAGAGTGTGAGAGAGAGTGTGAGAGTGTGTGTGTGAGAGTGTGAGTGTGAGAGAGTGTGTGAGAGTGTGTGTGTGAGAGTGTGAGTGTGAGAGAGTGTGTGAGAGAGTGTTTGAGAGAGAGAGAGTGTGTGTGTGTGTGTGGGTGTGAGAGAGTGTGTGTGAGAGAGTGTGTATGTGAGAGAAAGTGCATGAGAATGTGTGAGAGTGAGAATGTGTGTGAGTGTGAGAGAGAGTGTGAGAGTGTGTGTGTGAGAGTGTGAGTGTGAGAGAGTGTGTGTGCAAGAGTGTGTGTGTGAGAGTGTGAGTGTGAGAGAGAGTGTGAGAGTGTGTGTGTGAGAGTGTGAGTGTGAGAGAGTGTGTGAGAGTGTGTGTGTGAGAGTGTGAGTGTGAGAGAGTGTGTGAGAGAGTGTTTGAGAGAGAGAGAGTGTGTGTGTGTGTGTGGGTGTGAGAGAGTGTGTGTGAGAGAGTGTGTATGTGAGAGAAAGTGCATGAGAATGTGTGAGAGTGAGAATGTGTGTGAGTGTGAGAGAGAGTGTGAGAGTGTGTGTGTGAGAGTGTGAGTGTGAGAGAGTGTGTGTGCAAGAGTGTGTGTGTGAGAGTGTGAGTGTGAGAGAGAGTGTGAGAGTGTGTGTGTGAGAGTGTGAGTGTGAGAGAGTGTGTGAGAGAGTGTTTGAGAGAGAGAGAGTGTGTGTGTGTGTGTGGGTGTGAGAGAGTGTGTGTGAGAGAGTGTGTATGTGAGAGAAAGTGCATGAGAATGTGTGAGAGTGAGAATGTGTGTGAGTGTGAGAGAGAGTGTGAGAGTGTGTGTGTGAGAGTGTGAGTGTGAGAGAGTGTGTGTGCAAGAGTGTGTGTGTGACTATTATGTGTTAAGAACCACTGGCAACTTGTTGAAAGACGCCTCCTTTTACAACAACCAATGCTCGGAGTTTATTGAATGGAACCTGGTGAGAGACCCTTTCATTCTGGGCGGCCGCAGTGGAGGTAAACGTGTGGCCATTTTGGGGAGTAAATCTGATCTTTTCGACCGTACGGCCCTCGCCCATCCCCCGGCTTCAGCAACTCACAAAATTGAAGAGGGCCATGGCGAGCACGAGGAAGATGGTGACGGTAGCCAGTGTGACCCGTAGCCAGGGCTTGTTGCTCACCGAGGCCGAGATGGAGGAGATCCACTGTAGGCCCGTGGGCCCCTTTTGGGTGCATTTCTGTTGGAAATTAGAAAGGAACACAGGATCATTGACACTTTCATCACTGAATACGGCCCTCCAAACCCTTTGTGCCTGTACCACCCCTTTGGAAGGACAGCCATGTTTGTACCACCGCGGCAGGTCAGAGGTCAGAGGCTGGGAATCCTGCGGTGAGTAACTCACCTCCTGACTCCCCCCAAAGCCTGTCCACCATCTACAAGGCACAAGTCAGGAGTGTGACGGGATAGTCTCCACTTGCCTGGATGAGTGCGGCTCCGACAACACTCGAGAAGCTCGACACCATCCAGGACAAAGCAGCCCCGCTTTGATCGGCACCCCATCCACAAACATTCACTCCCTCCACCACCGACGCACAGCGGCAGCAGTGTGTGTACCATCTACAAGATGCACCGCAGCGACTCACCAAGGCTCCTTCCACAGCACCTTCCAAACCCACCACCTCTACCATCTAGAAGGACAAGGGGGCAGCAGACACATGGAGAACTCCTACCACCTGTAAGTTCCCCCCTCCGAGCCCCACATTCACCATCCTGACTGGGAAATATATCGGCCGTTCCTTCACTGTCGCTGGGTCACAATCCTGGCCCTCCCTCCCTGACAGCACTGTGGGTGTTACCTTGATTGTTCCCTGGGATATTGGGGTCGATGGTGGGGGCCCTGCCATTTGTTGCCCATCCCTAATTGCCCCTTGAACTGAGTACGGCTTGCTCGGCCATTTTAGAACATAGAACATAGAACAGTACAGCACAGAACAGGCCCTTCGGCCCTCAATGTTGTGCCGAGCCATGATCACCCTACTCAAACCCACGTATCCACCCTATACCCGTAACCCAACAACCTCCACCTTAACCCTACTTTTATTAGGACACTACGGGCAATTTAGCATGGCCAATCCACCTAACAGCCCCTAAAGCAGCCCCGCTTTGATCGGCAAGAGAGCAAGCGTTAAAATTCAAACACGCCGCTGTGTGTGTGTGTGTGGGGGGGGGGGGGGGGGTGGGGGGGGTGTCTGGAGTCACATATAGGCCAGACCAGGTAAGGACAGCAGATTTCTCTTCCCCTAAAGGGGGGTACATTAGTCAACCAGATGGTTTTTTTTCCAACGACAATCGATGATAGTTGTCATGGTCATCATTACTGGGATTAGCGCCATGTATTCAAGTATTATTAATTTAATTCAAATTCCACCAGCTGCCATTGGTGGGATTTGAACCTGTGTCCTGAGGCCTCTGGGTCACTGGGAGTACTGCGACGAGACAGTAAGCTGATGTATCAACTTCCGCATAAGATCGTACGAGCCCGGAGCGGGAGTCGGCCAATCCGGCCTTCGTGCCTCCTCCACACCCGCCGCCCTTCGATCAGAACATGGCCGACCTGATTGTGGTCTCCACTCCAACTCTCCTGCCCGTCCCCACAGGAAGTCCTCGACTCTCTCTTGTCAATCAAAATCTCTCAAACTCTGGGTGGGATTTTCCCTGGGGATCATCCGGACTGGAGAGGCACCCAAAATACCAAACAAACCCCCCCCCCCCCGGTGGGACTGGAAGATCTGTGCGCTGAAGTCGACCTCGACCCCTCCCCCCCACCAACTCCCACCCCCCCCACAATGCTGGTTCGCTTTAAGACCCTGGTTGGAACTTGACCCCCGCGACCCCCGTGTGTCTCCACCCCGAACCTCACCTAAAACGGTGAAAGGTCGGCGTACGTCCAGCTCGCCCACCCCGTGGGGATCCGCACGCACACGCGCTCCGCCCACCGCTCCCACAAACCCCCCCCCACCCACCCCTTCACACCACCCCCCCCGCCCCTCCCCCACCCCTTCACATCACCCCCCCCCCCTCCCCGACCCCTGACCCCCTTACCGAGAAATGTCCAACGAAGCAGGTGAAGAGGATCAGGAGGAAGAGGAAGAAGGTCACGCCGTAGGAGATTCCGAGCACGGCGTTCCTAGCGGGAGAGGAGGGGGGAGAGAGAGAGAGAGAGAGGAGATGACGAGTTGAGAGGGCTTTTGACACTCTGAGGGAGGGGTGAGGTGTTGGGGCGGGTGGGGGGGGGGGGCGGGAGCTGCTGTACTTCCGGCTGGCCGGAACGTCACTCCGCACTCCCGAGCCTGAGAAATAGGAAGGAGGGGTACGGCATTACATTCCCCCTCCCCCTCCCCCTCCCCCCCACACCCCCATCGAACCCGCCACCCCAATTTGATGAGATCACGGCTGAACTGATCGTACGAGGCCTCAACGCCACTTGCCTGCCTGACCTCCTCCATAACCCCCGACCCCCTCCTCGATCAGAACTCTCTCTAACTCGGGCCTTGAATATATTCGGTGACCCGCAGCCTCCGATGCTTCTCTGGGGGAGAGGATTCCACAGACTGACCTCCCTCTGAGAGAAGAAATTCCTCCTCAGCCCCGTCTTCAATGGGAGACCCCCCTCATTTTTAAACTGTGCCCCCCCTCCCGTTCTAGATTCCCCCTCCATGAGGAAACATCCTCTCAGTATCCACCCTGTCAAACCCCCTCCCCTCAGAATCTGATCCTCCCCACTCCCCTCCCCATTTCCCCACCTTCCCCTCCCCCTTCCATCTCCACCATCCCCCCCACCTCCCCACCCCAATCCCCTTCCCAATTTCCCCCCCCCGCTTCGACCCCCGCTCCCATTTCCCCACACTCCCCTCCTCTGCCCCCCTCCACTACTTCCCTCCCTCCTCTCCCGCCCCTCGGTCACCACACGCTTCCCTCCCCCGCTCCGCTCTCCCCTCCCTGGTTCTCCTCTCCCTCACTCGCCTCCAGCCTCCCCCTCACGGCCCTCGCATCCCCATCCCCCGCGGCCCACACTTACTTCTGTGAGATGAGAACTTGGATGATGAAGTTGCAGCTGAAGATGAGGCAGGCGCAGGCTGTGTAGTACATGAAGGCCGGGATCGGGGTGGTGCGGTACTGAGGCAAAAAATACGGGATTCACAGTTAGCGAGGGAGGCCTGAGGCACACCCGGAGTGAAACTGGAGTCACACCCGGAGTGAAACTGGAGTCACACCCGGAGTGAAACTGGTCACACCCAGAGTGAATCTGGAGTCACACCCGGAGTGAAACTGGAGTCAGACCCGGAGTGAAACCGGAGACGCCCCCGGAGTGAAACTGGAGTCACACCCGGAGCGAAACTGGAGTCACACCCAGAGTGAAACTGGAGTCACACCCGGAGCGAAACTGGAGTCACACCCGGAGTGAAACTGGAGTCAGACCCGGAGTGAAACTGGTGTCAGACCCGGAGTGAAACTGGAGTCGCTCCGAGTGAAACTGGAGTCAGACCCAGAATGTAACTGGAGTCACACCCAGAGCGAAACTGGAGTCACACCCAGAGCGAAACTGGAGTCACACCCGGAGTGAAACTGGAGTCACACCCGGAGTAAAACTGGAGTCACACCCGGAGTGAAACTGGAGTCACACCCCGAGCAAAACTGGAGTCACACCCCGAGCGAAACTGGAGTCACACCCAGAGCGAAACTGGAGTCACACCCGGAGCGAAACTGGAGTCACACCCAGAGCGAAACTGGAGTCACACCCGGAGTGAAACTGGAGTCACACCTGGAGTGAAACTGGAGTCACACCCGGGGTGAAACTGGTCACACCCAGAGTGAATCTGGAGTCACACCCGGAGTGAAACTGGAGTCACACCCGGAGTGAAACTGGTCACACCCAGAGTGAAACTGGAGTCACACCCGGAGTGAAACTGGAGTCAGACCCAGAGTGAAACCGGAGACCCCCCCGGAGTGAAACTGGAGTCACACCCGGAGCGAATCTGGAGTCACACCCGGAGCGAAACTGGAATCAGACCCGGAGTGAAACTGGAGTCACACCCGGAGTGAAACTGGAGTCACACCCGGAGTGAAACTGGAGTCACACCCGGAGTGAAACTGGAGTCACACCCGGAGTGAAACTGGAGTCACACCCGGAGTGAAACTGGAGTCACACCCGGAGTGAAACTGGAGTCACACCCGGAGTGAAACTGGAGTCACACCCAGAGTGAAACTGGAGTCACACCCAGAGTGAAACTGGAGTCACACCCAGAGTGAAACTGGAGTCACACCCAGAGTGAAACTGGAGTCACACCCAGAGTGAAACTGGAGTCACACCCAGAGTGAAACTGGAGTCACACCCAGAGTGAAACTGGAGTCACACCCAGAGTGAAACTGGAGTCACACCCAGAGTGAAACTGGAGTCACACCCAGAGTGAAACTGGAGTCACACCCAGAGTGAAACTGGAGTCACACCCAGAGTGAAACTGGAGTCACACCCAGAGTGAAACTGGAGTCACACCCAGAGTGAAACTGGAGTCACACCCAGAGTGAAACTGGAGTCACACCCAGAGTGAAACTGGAGTCACACCCAGAGTGAAACTGGAGTCACACCCAGAGTGAAACTGGAGTCACACCCAGAGTGAAACTGGAGTCACACCCAGAGTGAAACTGGAGTCACACCCAGAGTGAAACTGGAGTCACACCCAGAGTGAAACTGGCGTCACACCCAGAGTGAAACTGGAGTCACACCCAGAGTGAAACTGGAGTCACACCCAGAGTGAAACTGGAGTCACACCCAGAGTGAAACTGGAGTCACACCCAGAGTGAAACTGGAGTCACACCCAGAGTGAAACTGGAGTCACACCCAGAGTGAAACTGGAGTCACACCCAGAGTGAAACTGGAGTCACACCCAGAGTGAAACTGGAGTCACACCCAGAGTGAAACTGGAGTCACACCCAGAGTGAAACTGGAGTCACACCCAGAGTGAAACTGGAGTCACACCCAGAGTGAAACTGGAGTCACACCCAGAGTGAAACTGGAGTCACACCCAGAGTGAAACTGGAGTCACACCCAGAGTGAAACTGGCGTCACACCCAGAGTGAAACTGGAGTCACACCCAGAGTGAAACTGGAGTCACACCCAGAGTGAAACTGGAGTCACACCCAGAGTGAAACTGGAGTCACACCCAGAGTGAAACTGGAGTCACACCCAGAGTGAAACTGGAGTCACACCCAGAGTGAAACTGGAGTCACACCCAGAGTGAAACTGGAGTCACACCCAGAGTGAAACTGGAGTCACACCCAGAGTGAAACTGGAGTCACACCCAGAGTGAAACTGGAGTCACACCCAGAGTGAAACTGGAGTCACACCCAGAGTGAAACTGGAGTCACACCCAGAGTGAAACTGGAGTCACACCCAGAGTGAAACTGGAGTCACACCCAGAGTGAAACTGGAGTCACACCCAGAGTGAAACTGGAGTCACACCCAGAGTGAAACTGGAGTCACACCCAGGGTGAAACTGGAGTCACACCCAGAGCGAAACTGGAGTCACACCCAGAGCGAAACTGGTGTCACAGTCACACCCGGAGTGAAACTGGATTCACACCCAGAGCGAAACTGGAGTCACACCCAGAGTGAAACTGGAGTCACACCCAGAGTGAAACTGGAGTCACACCCAGAGTGAAACTGGAGTCACACCCAGAGTGAAACTGGAGTCACACCCAGAGTGAAACTGGAGTCACACCCAGAGTGAAACTGGAGTCACACCCAGAGTGAAACTGGAGTCACACCCAGAGTGAAACTGGAGTCACACCCAGAGTGAATCTGGACTCACACCCAGAGTGAAACTGGAGTCACACCCAGAGTGAAACTGGAGTCACACCCAGAGTGAAACTGGAGTCACACCCAGAGTGAAACTGGAGTCACACCCAGAGTGAAACTGGAGTCACACCCAGAGCAAAACTGGAGTCACACCCAGAGCGAAACTGGAGTCACAGTCACACCCGGAGCGAAACTGGAGTCACACCCGGAGTGAAACTGGAGTCACACCCGGAGTGAAACTGGAGTCACACCCAGAGTGAAACTGGAGTCACACCCAGAGTGAAACTGGAGTCACACCCAGAGTGAAACTGGAGTCACACCCAGAGTGAAACTGGAGTCACACCCAGAGTGAAACTGGAGTCACACCCAGAGTGAAACTGGAGTCACACCCAGAGTGAAACTGGAGTCACACCCAGAGTGAAACTGGAGTCACACCCAGAGTGAAACTGGAGTCACACCCAGAGTGAAACTGGAGTCACACCCAGAGTGAAACTGGAGTCACACCCAGAGTGAAACTGGAGTCACACCCAGAGTGAAACTGGAGTCACACCCAGAGTGAAACTGGAGTCACACCCAGAGTGAAACTGGAGTCACACCCAGAGTGAAACTGGAGTCACACCCAGAGTGAAACTGGAGTCACACCCAGAGTGAAACTGGAGTCACACCCAGAGTGAAACTGGAGTCACACCCAGAGTGAAACTGGCGTCACACCCAGAGTGAAACTGGAGTCACACCCAGAGTGAAACTGGAGTCACACCCAGAGTGAAACTGGAGTCACACCCAGAGTGAAACTGGAGTCACACCCAGAGTGAAACTGGAGTCACACCCAGAGTGAAACTGGAGTCACACCCAGAGTGAAACTGGAGTCACACCCAGAGTGAAACTGGAGTCACACCCAGAGTGAAACTGGAGTCACACCCAGAGTGAAACTGGAGTCACACCCAGAGTGAAACTGGAGTCACACCCAGAGTGAAACTGGAGTCACACCCAGAGTGAAACTGGAGTCACACCCAGAGTGAAACTGGAGTCACACCCAGAGTGAAACTGGAGTCACACCCAGAGTGAAACTGGCGTCACACCCAGAGTGAAACTGGAGTCACACCCAGAGTGAAACTGGAGTCACACCCAGAGTGAAACTGGAGTCACACCCAGAGTGAAACTGGAGTCACACCCAGAGTGAAACTGGAGTCACACCCAGAGTGAAACTGGAGTCACACCCAGAGTGAAACTGGAGTCACACCCAGAGTGAAACTGGAGTCACACCCAGAGTGAAACTGGAGTCACACCCAGAGTGAAACTGGAGTCACACCCAGAGTGAAACTGGAGTCACACCCAGAGTGAAACTGGAGTCACACCCAGAGTGAAACTGGAGTCACACCCAGAGTGAAACTGGAGTCACACCCAGAGTGAAACTGGAGTCACACCCAGAGTGAAACTGGAGTCACACCCAGAGTGAAACTGGAGTCACACCCAGAGCGAAACTGGAGTCACACCCAGAGCGAAACTGGTGTCACAGTCACACCCGGAGTGAAACTGGATTCACACCCAGAGCGAAACTGGAGTCACACCCAGAGTGAAACTGGAGTCACACCCAGAGTGAAACTGGAGTCACACCCAGAGTGAAACTGGAGTCACACCCAGAGTGAAACTGGAGTCACACCCAGAGTGAAACTGGAGTCACACCCAGAGTGAAACTGGAGTCACACCCAGAGTGAAACTGGAGTCACACCCAGAGTGAAACTGGAGTCACACCCAGAGTGAATCTGGACTCACACCCAGAGTGAAACTGGAGTCACACCCAGAGTGAAACTGGAGTCACACCCAGAGTGAAACTGGAGTCACACCCAGAGTGAAACTGGAGTCACACCCAGAGTGAAACTGGAGTCACACCCAGAGCAAAACTGGAGTCACACCCAGAGCGAAACTGGAGTCACAGTCACACCCGGAGCGAAACTGGAGTCACACCCGGAGTGAAACTGGAGTCAGACCCGGAGTGAAACTGGTGTCAGACCCGGAGTGAAACTGGAGTCGCTCCGAGTGAAACTGGAGTCAGACCCAGAGTGTAACTGGAGTCACACCCAGAGCGAAACTGGAGTCACACCCAGAGCGAAACTGGAGTCACACCCGGAGTGAAACTGGAGTCACACCCGGAGTGAAACTGGAGTCACACCCGGAGTGAAACTGGAGTCACACCCCGAGCGAAACTGGAGTCACACCCCGAGCGAAACTGGAGTCACACCCAGAGCGAAACTGGAGTCACACCCGGAGCGAAACTGGAGTCACACCCAGAGCGAAACTGGAGTCACACCCGGAGTGAAACTGGAGTCACACCTGGAGTGAAACTGGAGTCACACCCGGGGCGAAACTGGTCACACCCAGAGTGAATCTGGAGTCACACCCGGAGTGAAACTGGAGTCACACCCGGAGTGAAACTGGTCACACCCAGAGTGAAACTGGAGTCACACCCGGAGTGAAACTGGAGTCAGACCCAGAGTGAAACCGGAGACCCCCCCGGAGTGAAACTGGAGTCACACCCGGAGCGAATCTGGAGTCACACCCGGAGCGAAACTGGAATCAGACCCGGAGTGAAACTGGAGTCAGACCCGGAGTGAAACTGGAGTCACACCCGGAGTGAAACTGGAGTCACACCCGGAGTGAAACTGGAGTCACACCCGGAGTGAAACTGGAGTCACACCCGGAGTGAAACTGGAGTCACACCCGGAGTGAAACTGGAGTCACACCCAGAGTGAAACTGGAGTCACACCCAGAGTGAAACTGGAGTCACACCCAGAGTGAAACTGGAGTCACACCCAGAGTGAAACTGGAGTCACACCCAGAGTGAAACTGGAGTCACACCCAGAGTGAAACTGGAGTCACACCCAGAGTGAAACTGGAGTCACACCCAGAGTGAAACTGGAGTCACACCCAGAGTGAAACTGGAGTCACACCCAGAGTGAAACTGGAGTCACACCCAGAGTGAAACTGGAGTCACACCCAGAGTGAAACTGGAGTCACACCCAGAGTGAAACTGGAGTCACACCCAGAGTAAAACTGGAGTTACACCCAGAGTGAAACTGGAGTCACACCCAGAGTGAAACTGGAGTCACACCCAGAGTGAAACTGGAGTCACACCCAGGGTGAAACTGGAGTCACACCCAGGGTGAAACTGGAGTCACACCCAGAGCGAAACTGGAGTCACACCCAGAGCGAAACTGGAGTCACAGTCACACCCGGAGTGAAACTGGATTCACACCCAGAGTGAAACTGGAGTCACACCCAGAGTGAAACTGGAGTCACACCCAGAGTGAAACTGGAGTCACACCCAGAGTGAAACTGGAGTCACACCCAGAGTGAAACTGGAGTCACACCCAGAGTGAAACTGGAGTCACACCCAGAGTGAAACTGGAGTCACACCCAGAGTGAAACTGGAGTCACACCCAGAGTGAAACTGGAGTCACACCCAGAGTGAATCTGGAGTCACACCCAGAGTGAAACTGGAGTCACACCCAGAGTGAAACTGGAGTCACACCCAGAGTGAAACTGGAGTCACACCCAGAGTGAAACTGGAGTCACACCCAGAGTGAAACTGGAGTCACACCCAGGGTGAAACTGGAGTCACACCCAGAGCGAAACTGGATTCACACCCAGAGCGAAACTGGAGTCACCCAGAGTGAAACTGGAGTCACACCTGGAGTGAAACTGGCGTCAGACCCGGAGTGAAACTGGAGTCAGACCCGGAGTGAAACTGGAGTCAGACCCGGAACGAAACTGGAGTCAGACCCGGAGTGAAACTGGAGTCACACCCAGAGCGAAACTGGAGTCAGACCCGGAGCGAAACTGGAGTCACACCCGGAGTGAAACTGGAGTCACACCCAGAGTGAAACTGGAGTCACACCCAGAGTGAAACTGGAGTCACACCCAGAGTGAAACTGGAGTCACACCCAGAGTGAAACTGGAGTCACACCCAGAGTGAAACTGGAGTCACACCCAGAGTGAAACTGGAGTCACACCCAGAGTGAAACTGGAGTCACACCCAGAGTGAAACTGGAGTCACACCCAGAGTGAAACTGGAGTCACACCCAGAGTGAAACTGGAGTCACACCCAGAGTGAAACTGGAGTCACACCCAGGGTGAAACTGGAGTCACACCCAGGGTGAAACTGGAGTCACACCCAGGGTGAAACTGGAGTCACACCCAGAGCGAAACTGGAGTCACACCCAGAGCGAAACTGGAGTCACAGTCACACCCGGAGTGAAACTGGATTCACACCCAGAGTGAAACTGGAGTCACACCCAGAGTGAAACTGGAGTCACACCCAGAGTGAAACTGGAGTCACACCCAGAGTGAAACTGGAGTCACACCCAGAGTGAAACTGGAGTCACACCCAGAGTGAAACTGGAGTCACACCCAGAGTGAAACTGGAGTCACACCCAGAGTGAAACTGGAGTCACACCCAGAGTGAAACTGGAGTTACACCCAGAGTGAAACTGGAGTCACACCCAGAGTGAAACTGGAGTCACACCCAGAGTGAAACTGGAGTCACACCCAGAGTGAAACTGGAGTCACACCCAGGGTGAAACTGGAGTCACACCCAGAGCGAAACTGGAGTCACCCCCAGAGCGAAACTGGAGTCACAGTCACACCCGGAGTGAAACTGGATTCACACCCAGAGTGAAACTGGAGTCACACCCAGAGTGAAACTGGAGTCACACCCAGAGTGAAACTGGAGTCACACCCAGAGTGAAACTGGAGTCACACCCAGAGTGAAACTGGAGTCACACCCGGAGTGAAACTGGAGTCACACCCAGAGTGAAACTGGAGTCACACCCAGAGTGAAACTGGAGTCACACCCAGAGTGAAACTGGAGTCACACCCAGAGTGAATCTGGAGTCACACCCAGAGTGAAACTGGAGTCGCACCCAGAGTGAAACTGGAGTCACACCCAGAGTGAAACTGGAGTCACACCCAGAGTGAAACTGGAGTCACACCCAGAGTGAAACTGGAGTCACACCCAGGGTGAAACTGGAGTCACACCCAGAGCGAAACTGGAGTCACACCCAGAGCGAAACTGGAGTCACAGTCACACCCGGAGTGAAACTGGATTCACACCCAGAGTGAAGCTGGAGTCACCCAGAGTGAAACTGGAGTCACACCTGGAGTGAAACTGGCGTCAGACCCGGAGTGAAACTGGAGTCAGACCCGGAGTGAAACTGGAGTCAGACCCGGAACGAAACTGGAGTCAGACCCGGAGTGAAACTGGAGTCACACCCAGAGCGAAACTGGAGTCAGACCCGGAGCGAAACTGGAGTCACACCCGGAGTGAAACTGGAGTCACACCCTGAGTGAAACTGGAGTCACACCCAGAGTGAAACTGGAGTCACACCCAGAGTGAAACTGGAGTCACACCCAGAGTGAAACTGGAGTCACACCCAGAGTGAAACTGGAGTCACACCCAGAGTGAAACTGGAGTCACACCCGGAGTGAAACTGGAGTCACACCCAGAGTGAAACTGGAGTCACACCCAGAGTGAAACTGGAGTCACACCCAGAGTGAAACTGGAGTCACACCCAGAGTGAATCTGGAGTCACACCCAGAGTGAAACTGGAGTCGCACCCAGAGTGAAACTGGAGTCACACCCAGAGTGAAACTGGAGTCACACCCAGAGTGAAACTGGAGTCACACCCAGAGTGAAACTGGAGTCACACCCAGGGTGAAACTGGAGTCACACCCAGAGCGAAACTGGAGTCACACCCAGAGCGAAACTGGAGTCACAGTCACACCCGGAGTGAAACTGGATTCACACCCAGAGTGAAGCTGGAGTCACCCAGAGTGAAACTGGAGTCACACCTGGAGTGAAACTGGCGTCAGACCCGGAGTGAAACTGGAGTCAGACCCGGAGTGAAACTGGAGTCAGACCCGGAACGAAACTGGAGTCAGACCCGGAGTGAAACTGGAGTCACACCCAGAGCGAAACTGGAGTCAGACCCGGAGCGAAACTGGAGTCACACCCGGAGTGAAACTGGAGTCACACCCTGAGTGAAACTGGAGTCACACCCAGAGTGAAACTGGAGTCACACCCAGAGTGAAACTGGAGTCACACCCAGAGTGAAACTGGAGTCACACCCAGAGTGAAACTGGAGTCACACCCAGAGTGAAACTGGAGTCACACCCAGAGTGAAACTGGAGTCACACCCAGAGTGAAACTGGAGTCACACCCAGAGTGAAACTGGAGTCACACCCAGAGTGAAACTGGAGTCACACCCAGAGTGAAACTGGAGTCACACCCAGAGTGAAACTGGAGTCACACCCAGAGTGAAACTGGAGTCACACCCAGAGTGAAACTGGAGTCACACCCAGGGTGAAACTGGAGTCACACCCAGGGTGAAACTGGAGTCACACCCAGGGTGAAACTGGAGTCACACCCAGAGCGAAACTGGAGTCACACCCAGAGCGAAACTGGAGTCACAGTCACACCCGGAGTGAAACTGGATTCACACCCAGAGTGAAACTGGAGTCACACCCAGAGTGAAACTGGAGTCACACCCAGAGTGAAACTGGAGTCACACCCAGAGTGAAACTGGAGTCACACCCAGAGTGAAACTGGAGTCACACCCAGAGTGAAACTGGAGTCACACCCAGAGTGAAACTGGAGTCACACCCAGAGTGAAACTGGAGTCACACCCAGAGTGAAACTGGAGTCACACCCAGAGTGAATCTGGAGTCACACCCAGAGTGAAACTGGAGTCACACCCAGAGTGAAACTGGAGTCACACCCAGAGTGAAACTGGAGTCACACCCAGAGTGAAACTGGAGTCACACCCAGAGTGAAACTGGAGTCACACCCAGGGTGAAACTGGAGTCACACCCAGAGCGAAACTGGAGTCACACCCAGAGCGAAACTGGAGTCACAGTCACACCCGGAGTGAAACTGGATTCACACCCAGAGTGAAGCTGGAGTCACCCAGAGTGAAACTGGAGTCACACCTGGAGTGAAACTGGCGTCAGACCCGGAGTGAAACTGGAGTCAGACCCGGAGTGAAACTGGAGTCAGACCCGGAACGAAACTGGAGTCAGACCCGGAGTGAAACTGGAGTCACACCCAGAGCGAAACTGGAGTCAGACCCGGAGCGAAACTGGAGTCACACCCGGAGCGAAACTGGAGTCACACCCGGAGTGAAACTGGAGTCACAGCTGGATTAGAGCATATACCTGTTGATCCTATCTGTACCTGGATTCTGAGGTTGTCAAATTGGAGGGGGGGCCTGGGCTGTGGTGGGGGGGAGGGGGGGTTGGGTTGGGGGTGGTTTCGACAAGGGGGATGGTGGTCTTGGGGAGAAGCCGGGGGGGGGGGGGGGGTGGGGAGAGGGAGGGAGCTCCTGTGTTTCGAGTGTTATATTTTAAATAATGTCTTATCTCAAATATAAATATTACTCTTGAATCCACCAAGATGATAAATTGACCAATAGTCTCCTTGTTGAAAGGTGAACTATTTAATGAGTATTAAACTGTGACTCCTTTTACTTAATACTAAACTAACTATAAAGAAATAAAGTACAATACAGGTAACTATGTAACCATACACTATTATAACAAACTAGTTCGAACTTCTCCCACTCCAGCTATTCTATGTCTTGCTTGTTCTGGATCACACTCTGTAACTAACTACAAAGAGCAGCAATCCGGCTCTAACAGTATCTGACTGTGAGACATCTGGGGCGGGATTCTCCAACCCCGCGCCGGAGAATCGCCGGCGGGCCGTGCGAATAGCGCCGTGCCACCCCGACACCGGCACGCGATTCTCCGCAGAGCGGACAATCGGCACCATTGGCGCCATCATGGTTGGTGCGGCACCAGTCCCAGGTCGCTCTACGCTGCCGGCCCACCGATTCTCCAGCCCAGATGGGCCGAGCGGCCGTAAGAAAAGAGCCGAGTCCCGCCGGCGCCGTTCTGACCTGCTCTGGGCGGGACCTCGGCGTGTCAGGGTCGGGTGGCAGCCTTTCGAGGGGGAGGGGGTGTCCGACCCTGGGGGGGGGGGGGGGGGGGAGGCCTCCGATGTGGCCTGGCCCGCGATCGGGGCCCACCGATCGGCGTGCCGGCCTCTGTATGCCCTGCGCCATGTTGTGTCGGGGCCAGCGCGTTGAAGGAAGCCACGGCGCATGCGCAGATCCCGCGGCACACAATTGGCAGGGACCTGCAGCTGGAGCAACGCAAACCGCTCCAGCGCCGTGCTGGCCTCCTGGAGGGACCAGAATTTGTTGTGGGAGCGGCTCGTTCACGCCGTCGTAAAACGCGACGGCATTTATGACGGCGTGGACACTGTGCCGCAGGATTGGACAATCCCACCCCTAGTGTTGAAATGACTGTACTACACTTACAGACATTGATGGTAATAATAATATTAATAATCGCTTATTGTCACAAGTCGACGTCAATGAAGTTACTGTGAAAAGTCCCTAGTCGCCACATTCCGGCGCCTGTTCGGGGAGGCTGGTACGGGAATTGAACCCGCGCTGCTGGCATTGTTCTGCATTACAAGCCAGCTGTTTAGCCCCCTGTGCTAAACCGGCACCGTGTATATTGATATCTGAATATCACTACATAGTGGACCTTAACTGGGGCACTGAAGCTGGGCAGAGGGGTGAGTGCCTAAACTGATAGAGGTGCGCACTCGACATGCACCACACACACACACACCCACCCCGGCGCCCCCCCCCCCCCCCCCCCCCCCTGAGGCCTCAACCCGGGCTACCCTCCTTCCCAGTAACATCTACCACCCACCTCCACGCGGAGTCTGGGTGGGAACCGACCTTCGAGTGGTCAATGATTGGTCACGCATGGGGCTCAGTGGGGGCGAGGGGTTCCAGCGTAAAACCGCCGAGAGGTGAGGGAATTTCACCCTCTCTCGTCCCCCGGCTGGAGGGCACCAAGCCCAGCGTTCTGGGAAAGATTGGCAGGATCACGGGAAAAAGACGGAAGAGCTGGATCAGGGGGCAGGAATGAGGCGGGAGTGGGGTCAGGGTGTTATTGCGAACGGGCTCTTCAGATATCGCAAGGATCTTGAAATGCGTGCTCAAACACAAACTGTTTCTTCTTAGTCTGCAACTATCTATTGATATCTTCAGGCCTGGTCCTGCTTCTAGGGCAGTGTTCTTCAAAGTCGGGGGCACAACCCGCGGGTGGGTCGCGGGCTGGTGTCGGGAGGGTCGCCGAGCCGTTGTCCGCGGCGCTCCCGATCGCGCAAATCCCCGCGAAGCAGCCGGCTTTCAATAACGCCGGCTGCAAGCGGCCGCGAACATGTTAAAAAAAATAATTCGGCCGCATTGCGCATGCACGCCGATCATCGAGCGTGCATGCACAATGCGGCCGACATTTTTTTAAACACGTTCGCAGAACGCGCATGCGCCTCGATAATCGGGCACGCATGCACAGTGCGGTTGCAGCTTTTTTACAAGTTCTGTCATGGTTTTTATTCATTTGTTCATTTATTTTATTCATTTAATTTTTTTTTCATTTATTTTATTCATTTTATTTTTTTTACAAGTTCAGGGGGGTTTTATTCATTTTTTTCATTTGTTTTACTCATTTTATTTTATTACTTTACAAGTTCGGGCGGGGGTTTATTTGATTAAAAACTTACAGGAAAAAAATGCAGAACTTTGGACAGATGGAGTCTCCATACTTTCCGACACCGGAAGGCTTCACCTTCATCCAACAGGTTCCATTGGAGGGGTGTGTACGAGAACCAAAGGGACCCAAAGCCATTTCCTCCATTTCTGTCAGCAGCAAACAAGGCAAGAGAAAATGGTGGGTCGCTCAGGTCGGCCAGCGTGGGTCACGGAGGTTGGCCGGCGTGGGTCGCAAAGGTCGGCCGGTGTGGGTCAAGAAGGTCGGCCAGGTTGGGTCAAGAAGGTCGGCCAGGTTGGGTCAAGAAGGTCGGCCGGTTGGTAAAAATGGGTCCCCGGAAAAAAAGTTTGAAGAATACTGTTCTCGGGTGTTCTCTGTGTGCCATTGCCGTGTGACTCAATACATCATACCGTGGGCAGTGCTGTGTTCCAGTCCCATGTCCAAAGTTTCTCAGCTGGGCACCTTTACATTACAATGGCGCACACAGCATGGTACAGCAGGGAGGGGGTCAGGGAGTGCGTGAGTGGGCGGGGGGGGGGGGGGGTTGCAAGCTTGCCTATGCAGCCCTTGCTGGCACGGGAATGATGGCCCGAATGGTCTCCTCCCCTGTGAGGTCCCCTCCATTCTGTGAGGGTCTGGGTTCGACTGTACCTCAGGGGAAGCGGGGTTCACAAATGGGGGAGGGGGGTGTGGGGAGGGGTCAAGTACATGTCGAGTGAGCCCCTTTCAGGGTGAGGTACCAGAGGTCGGCTGGATGCCCTCTGACCCCGGCGGGAAAGTGAGGGGTGGGAAAAACACCTGCGGTTGGGAAGAGCGCCCGCCAAGCGTCACAAGCAGCTCACCTCTTTCTCCATTGCCTTTGTGTTGAAGTACAGGGTGACCCGGTTAAAGTGATCCGATTTAACCCATTGTCTGGAAGGCAAGAAACACACATTAAATTCTCCATCTTGGACAGCAAGCAGGCTCCCCGTCAGGGACCCCTTTTAAAGAGGGAATCTCTCCGTCAGGGACCCCTTTTAAAGAGGGAGTCTCTCCGTCAGTAACCCCTTTTAAAGAGGGAGTCTCTCCGTCAGGGACCCCTTTTAAAGAGGGAGTCTCTCCGTCAGGGACCCCTTTTAAAGAGGCAGTCTCTCCGTCAGGGACCCCTTTTAAAGGGGGAGTCTCTCCGTCAGGGACCCCTTTTAAAGAGGGAGTCTCTCCGTCAGGGGCTCCTTTTAATGAGGGAGCCTCTCCGTCAGGGACCCCTTTTAAAGAGGGAGTCTCTCCGTCAGGGACCCCTTTTAAAGAGGGAGTCTCTCCGTCAGGACCCCTTTTAAAGAGGGGGTCTCTCCGTCAGGGACCTCGTTTTAAAGAGGGAGTCTCTTCTTGACTTCTGTTGTTCATCTACTTGCTTCGTCCCTCCAGGCCTTCCTATAAATTATTTTAAAACTCCACATTGTCAGTCACTTCCCCCCCTCCCCCGACACACTGCCAGTCCAGCTAGTTTATCCAGTCAGATGTTGACATCGGGGTTGGTTTTGAACAAGAGGCAGTGTGGTCACTGGACCAATAGATGGCAGCAACGTCCCGTCCCAAACAACGCCTCGTCAGTGAAGGTAACCTGGAGCTTGTTGGGGGAGGGGAGGCTGTAATGGTGGGCCCCAGAGGGCATGATGGGAAATTAGATGAACTGCACCCCTTCCCCCCTCCACCCCCCCCCCCTCCCCCAGGGTATGGGTGCGCGCGGGGAATCCCTGAGCCTTGGGAAGCGGAGTGAGGCAAGGACAAAAGAGGAAGCAGCAGAGAGGAGAGAAAGGGAGGAGCGATGAGGGAGATAGAGAAAGAGAGAGATAGAAGAGGAAAGATTTGAGAGTGAAGGACAGAGATGGCAGGGAGAGAGAGGGATCCGAAGCAGAGAGAGAGAAAGAGATGGCGAATTAAAGAGTTTAATAAGTACATGGGGAGTCCACACTGAGAATAATAAAGAGTCCCTACAGTACAGAAGGAGGCCAATCGGCCCATCGAGTCTGCACCGCCCCTTCGAAAGAGCCCCCTACCTAGGCCTAATCCCCTGACGTATATCAGCAAGCCCACCCTAAGAGTCAATTTAGCATGGCCAATCCGCCTAACCTGCACGTCTTTGGACTGTGGGAGGAAACCGGAGCACCCGGAGGAAACCCACGCACACACGGGGAGAACGTGCAGACTTCGCACAGACAGTGACCCAGCCGGGAATCGAACCTGGGACCCTGTCGCTTGTGAAGCCGGTAAATCCCGACCGGGCCTCTCCACAATTGGTGCCTTACTGACTGACCTTTTGTACATAGCTGAATGGGAAACACCCGCCCCACAGCGGGGCGCTAATACTCCGGGAGAACCACAGGGAGCATAATCATTTCCATCCCGTAATTCCATGCGGGATATGACAGAGCGAGAGCAAGAGAAAGATGGGAGAGGGATAGAGTGACAGAGAGAGAGATCGATAGGGAGACAGAGACAGACAAAAACAGAGACCAAGAAAGATACAGAGAGAGAGACAGAGAAAGAGAGCGAGAGAGAGACAAACAGAGAGAGGAAGATAGACAGACAGACAGAGAGAGAGAGAGACAGAGAGAGTCAGAGAGAGAGTCAGAGAGAGAGGGACAGGGAGAGAGAGAGACAAACAGAGAGAGGAAGAGAGACAGAGAGAAGAAGAGACAGACAGATAGAGAGAGACAGAGAAAGACAGAGAGGGAGACAAATAGAAAGAGAAACAGAGAGAGAGAGGGAAACAGAGAGAGAGAGACAGAGAGAGACAGAGAGAGACAAACAGAGAGAGGAAGAGACAGACAGACAGGGAGACAGGGAGACAGAGATTCAGAGAGAGAGACAGACAGAGAGAGAGCAAAGAAATAGAGAGACAAACAGAGAGAGTGAGAGAGAGACAAACGGAGAGAGAGAGAGACAGAGATCGAGACACACAGAAGGAGAGAGTGAGATAGAGAGATGGAGCAACAGAGAGCGAGTCAGAGAGAGAGAGGGTTAGAGATCGAGAGAGATGAGAGACTGGGAGAGAGGGAGACCGAGAGAAACAGACAGATAGAGACGGAGGGAAAGAAAAAGTGACGGAGATATGGAGGGAGTGTATTAGACAGAGAGATGGAGAGAGGGAGACAATGAGAGAGACAGAGGGAGGGAGAGCGAGCAAGCATTATAGTGAGGTATACACTGAGATAGAAAGGCAGAGCGAAAGCTGAAAGGGGTCCACCCTCTGATCCTGTTGACCTGAATCCTAGCTGAAGCCGGTCTCAGTTACCTCTGGGAATTCAGCCCATCGATGACTTCGCTAATCCTCTCATGCACTTCCTCCTCCAGACCGCGTTGAGAGCGATACCTGTAGAGGAAAACCAGACAGCTTGTAGCCTAGGACACGGTCAGCACAACAAGTCAACAACTGAGACCGACAACAACAACTGACGACCCCGACAACAACAACAACTGACGACCCCGACAACAACAACTGAGACCATCAACAACAACAACTGAGACCGTCAACAACAACAACTGAGACCGTCAACAACAACAACTGAGACCATCGACAACAACAACTGAGACCGTCAACAACAACAACTGAGACCGTCAACAACAACAACTGAGACCGTCAACAACAACAACTGAGACCTTCGACAGCAACAACTGGGACCATTGACAACAACAACTGAGGCCATCGACAGCAACAACGGAGACCATCGACAACAACAACTGAGACCTTCGACAACAACAACTGGGACCATTGACAACAACAATTGAGGCCATCGACAACAACAACCGAGACCAACAACAACAACTGAGACCATCGACAACAACAATTGAGACCATCGACAACAACAACTGAGACCGACAACAACAACTGAGACTGACACCAACAACTGAGACCATCGACAACAACAACTGAGACCGACAAAAACAACTGAGACCATCAACAACAACTGAGACCGACAACAACAACTGACACCATCGACAACAACAACTGAGACCATCGACAACAACAACTGAGACCATCGACAGCAACAACTGAGACCGACAACAACTGAGACCATCGACAACAACAACTGAGACTATCGACAACAACAACTGAGACCATCGACAACAACAATTGAGGCCATCGACAACAACAACTGAGACCAACAACAACAACTGAGACCATCATCAACAACAACTGAGACCATCGACAACAACAATTGAGGCCATCGACAACAACAACTGAGACCAACAACAACAACTGAGACCATCATCAACAACAACTGACACCGACAACAACAACTGAGACCAACAACACCAACAACAACTGAGACCGTCAACATCAACAACTGAGACCGACAACAACAACTGAGACCGACAACAACAACTGAGACCATCGACAACAACAACTGAGACCATCGGCAACAACAACTGAGACCGACAACAACAACTGAGACTGACAACAACAACTGAGACCATCGACAACAACAACTGAGACTGACAAAAACAACTGAGACTGACAACAACAACTGAGACCGACAGCAACGACTGAGACCGACAGCAACAACTGAGACCATCAACAACAACAACTGAGACCGACAACAACAACTAAGCCCATTGACAACAACAACTGAGACCATCGACACCACCAACTGAGACCATCGACAACAACAACTGAGATCATCGACAACAACAACTGAGACCATCGACAACAACAACTGAGACCGACAACAACAACTGAGACCGACAACAACAACTGAGACCGACAACAACAACTGAGACTGACAACAACAATTGAGACCACCGACAACAACAACTGAGACCGACAACAACAACTGAGACTGACAACAACAACTGAGACCAACAGCAACAACTGAGACCGACAGCAACAACTGAGACCATCAACAACAACAACTGAGACCGACAACAACAACTGAGACCATTGACAACAACAACTGAGACCAACAACAACAACTGAGACCGACAACAACAACTGAGACCATCGACAACAACAACTGAGACCGACAGCAACAACTGAGACCGACAGCAACAACTGAGACCATCAACAACAACAACTGACACCGACAACAACAACTAAGCCCATTGACAACAACAACTGAGACCACCGGCAACAACTGAGACCATCGACAACAACAACTGAGACCATCGACAACAACAACTGAGACCATCGACAACAACAACTGAGACCATCGACAACAACAACTGAGACCATCGACAACAACAACTGAGACCGACAACAACAACTGAGACCAACAACAACAACTGAGACCATCAACAACAACAACTGAGACCGACAACAACAACTGAGACCATCGACAACAACAACTGAGACAATCGACACCACCAACTGAGACCATCGACAACAACAACTGAGACCATCGACAGCAACAACTGAGACCGACAACAACTGAGACCATCGACAACAACAACTGAGACTATCGACAACAACAACTGAGACCATCGACAACAACAATTGAGGCCATCGACAACAACAACTGAGACCAACAACAACAACTGAGACCATCTACAACAACAACTGAGACCATCGACAACAACAATTGAGGCCATCGACAACAACAACTGAGACCAACAACAACTGAGACCATCATCAACAACAACTGACACCGACAATAACAACTGAGACCAACAACAACAACAACAACTGAGGCCATCGACAACAACAACTGAGACCAACAACAACAACTGAGACCATCTACAACAACAACTGAGACCATCGACAACAACAATTGAGGCCATCGACAACAACAACTGAGACCAACAACAACTGAGACCGTCAACAACAACAACTGAGACCGTCAACAACAACAACTGAGACCGTCAACAACAACAACTGAGACCTTCGACAGCAACAACTGGGACCATTGACAACAACAACTGAGGCCATCGACAGCAACAACGGAGACCATCGACAACAACAACTGAGACCATCGACAACAACAACTGAGACCTTCGACAACAACAACTGGGACCATTGACAACAACAATTGAGGCCATCGACAACAACAACCGAGACCAACAACAACAACTGAGACCATCGACAACAACAATTGAGACCATCGACAACAACAACTGAGACCGACAACAACAACTGAGACTGACACCAACAACTGAGACCATCGACAACAACAACTAAGCCCATTGACAACAACAACTGAGACCATCGGCAACAACTGAGACCATCGACAACAACAACTGAGACCATCGACAACAACAACTGAGACCATCGACAACAACAACTGAGACCGACAACAACAACTGAGACCGACAACAACAACTGAGACCGACGACAACAACTGAGACTGATAACAACAACTGAGACCATCGACAACAACAACTGAGACCGACAACAACAACTGAGACTGACAACAACAACTGAGACCAAAAGCAACAACTGAGACCGACAGCAACAACTGAGACCATCAACAACAACAACTGAGACCGACAACAACAACTGAGACCATTGACAACAACAACTGAGACCAACAACAACTGAGACGACAACAACAACTGAGACCATCGACAACAACAACTGAGACCGACAGCAACAACTGAGACCGACAGCAACAACTGAGACCATCAACAACAACTGACACCGACAACAACAACTAAGCCCATTGACAACAACAACTGAGACCATCGGCAACAACTGAGACCATCGACAACAACAACTGAGACCATCGACAACAACAACTGAGACCATCGACAACAACAACTGAGACCATCGACAACAACAACTGAGACCGACAAAAACTGAGACCGACAACAACAACTGAGACCATCAACAACAACAACTGAGACCGACAACAACAACTGAGACCATCGACAACAACAACTGAGACAATCGACACCACCAACTGAGACCATCGACAACAACAACTGAGACCATCGACAACAACAACTGAGACTATCGACAACAACAACTGAGACCATCGACAACAACAATTGAGGCCATCGACAACAACAACTGAGACCAACAACAACAACTGAGACCATCTACAACAACAACTGAGACCATCGACAACAACAATTGAGGCCATCGACAACAACAACTGAGACCAACAACAACAACTGAGACCATCATCAACAACAACTGACACCGACAACAACAACTGAGACCAACAACAACAACAACAACTGAGACCGTCAACAACAACAACTGAGACCGACAACAACAACTGAGACCGACAACAACAACTGAGACCATCGACAACAACAACTGAGACCATCGGCAACAACAACTGAGACCGACAACAACAACTGAGACTGACAACAACAACTGAGACCATCGACAACAACAACTGAGACTGACAAAAACAACTGAGACTGACAACAACAACTGAGACCGACAGCAACGACTGAGACCGACAGCAACAACTGAGACCATCAACAACAACAACTGAGACCGACAACAACAACTAAGCCCATTGACAACAACAACTGAGACCATCGACAACAACAACTGAGACCATCGACAACAACAACTGAAACCATCGACAACAACAACTGAGACCAACAACAACAACTGAGACCGACAACAACAACTGAGACCATCAACAACAACAACTGAGACCGACAACAACAACTAAGCCCATTGACAACAACAATTGAGACCATCGACAACAACAACTGAGACCGACAACAACAACTGAGACCATCGACAACAACAACTGAGACCATCGACAACAACAACTGAGACCATCGACAACAACAACTGAGACCATCGACAACAACAACTGAGACCATCGACAACAACAACTGAGAACATCGACAACAACAACTGAGACCATCGACAACAACAACTGAGACCGACAACAACAACTGGAACCGTCGACAACAACAACTGGGACCATCGACAACAACTGAGACCATCGACAACAACAACTGAGACCGACAACAACAACTGAGACCATCGACAACAACAACTGAGACAATCGACACCACCAACTGAGACCATCGACAACAACAACTGAGACCATCGACAACAACAACTGAGATCATCGACAACAACAACTGAGACCATCGACAACAACAACTGAGACCGACAACAACAACTGAGACCGACAACAACAACTGAGACCGACAACAACAACTGAGACCATCGACAACAACAACTGAGACCATCGACAACAACAACTGAGACCATCGACAACAACAACTGAGACCGACAACAACAACTGAGACCATCGACACCAACAACTGAGACCGACAACAACTGAGACCATCAACAACAACAACTGAGACCGACAACAACAACTGAGACCATCGACAACAACAACTGAGACAATCGACACCACCAACTGAGACCATCGACAACAACAACTGAGACCATCGACAGCATCAACTGAGACCGACAACAACTGAGACCATCGACAACAACAACTAAGACTATCGACAACAACAACTGAGACCATCGACAACAACAATTGAGGCCATCGACAACAACAACTGAGACCAACAACAACAACTGAGACCATCTACAACAACAACTGAGACCATCGACAACAACAATTGAGACCATCGACAACAACAACTGAGACCAACAACAACAACTGAGACCATCATCAACAACAACTGACACCGACAACAACAACTGAGACCAACAACAACAACAACAACTGAGCCCGTCAACAACAACAACTGAGACCGACAACAACAACTGAGACCGACAACAACAACTGAGACCATCGACAACAACAACTGAGACCATCGGCAACAACAACTGAGACCGACAACAACAACTGAGACTGACAACAACAACTGAGACCATCGACAACAACAACTGAGACTGACAAAAACAACTGAGACT
>NC_052162.1:129089434-129135607 GCF_902713615.1 Scyliorhinus canicula | reverse complement strand
CCTTCTCCATCTTGCCCCTCGCCTGAGGTGTGATGACCCTCAGGTTAAATCACCGCCAGTCAGCTCTCCCCCCTCAAAGAGGACAGCAGCCTATGGTCATCTGGGGCTATGGCGGCTTTACCTTCCTTACTTATAAATTGCAAAACGTTGCGGTCCCAGCACTGGTCCCTGTGGCACGCCACTCGTCACATCCTGCCAACCTGAAAAAGACCCATTGATGCCAACTCTCTGTTTCCTGTCACTAGCCAGTCGTCAATCTGTGCCAATATGATGCCCCCCCCCCCCCCCCCCCCCCCCCCCCCCCCCCCTCACCCTGAGCTTTTATCTTCAAAATTAACTTTTTTGTCCCAGGATTAAATCTACTCACCGATGGGTTTGCAGTGCTCCTGGTGAAGAAATTCCCGATCCTGAGAATGTGCCCTCCGCCACACACCTCCCCCCTACCCCCATCCCCGTGTTTTAGATTCCCCGACCGGCGGAATCGACGTCCAGCGGGTCCTAACCTCCCTAAGGGCTCTAACCCGGCCTGTTGGCAATGTGGGCCGCGTTGGGAACGCTCGGATGTGTCTGATCCTCTTCCCTGTCTCTCTGCTGTCCCCCCCCCCCCCCCCCCCCCCCCATTCCTCAGGACTCTGAGCGGAACTGCATGCACATCGGGGTGATGGTGGAGTTTGCCGTGGCTATGATGGGGAAGCTGGACTTCATCAACAAGCACTCCTTCAACAACTTCAAGCTGAGAATCGGTGAGTGCCACGCAACCGGGGGGCGCGTTGACCTTCCCGCTCCGGGACCCTGTATTCCTTCCCCCGTCCCGCCCTTCCCGCTTCAGCAGTCGGTTTGCGTTCATGCGTATCCTATGCAAGGGTGTTTGTCACGGAGACGATCATCCAGAATTTGATATCTCCCAATTCGGCTATTCCAGTAACTGAACTGGACCCAGCCATATAAATACTGTGGCTACGAGAGCAGGTCAGAGGCTGGGAATCCTGCGGAGAGTAACTCAGCTCCTGACTCCCCCGAAAGCCTGTCCACCATCTACACGGCACAAGTCAGGGGTGGGATTCTCCACGAAGTGGAGGGGCGGGCCACTCCAGCGCCGGAGTGGCGTGAAGCACTCCGGCGTCGGGCCGCCCCAAAGGTGCGGAATCCACCGCCCCTTCAGGGGCTAGGCTGAGGCCGGAGTGTTTGGCGCTGCGCCAGTCAGCCCTGAAGGGCATAGCGCTGCGCCAACCGGTGCCGAAGGGCCTCCGCCGCCCGGCGCGAGTTGGCGCATGCGCGGGAGCGCCAGCGTGTGCTGGCGTCACCCCAGCACATGCGCAGGGCGGTTCTACTCTACACCGGCCATGGCAGAGGTTGACAGCGGCCGGTGCGGAGGGAAAGAGTGCCCCCACGGCACAGGCCTGTCCGCGGATCAGTGGGCCTCGCTCGCAGCCAGGCCACCATGGGGGTACCTCCAGGGGCCAGATGCCTCCACGCTCCCCCGAGGACTCTGAAGGCCGCCCGCGCAGCCAGGTCCCGCCGGTAAGGACCTGTTGTGATTTACGCCAACGGGACCGGCCGTAAACGGGTGGCCACTCGGCCCATCACGGACCAGAGAGTCGCCAGGGGTGGGCCCCTGCCAAAACCCCGGCGCCAGTGAATACAGCAGCCGGCAGGGACAGGAATCATGCCACTCCCCGGAGATTCAACGATCCGGTGGGAGGGTCGGAAAATCCCGCCCCTGGAGTGAGATGGGATACTCTCCACTTCCCTGGATGAGTGCGGCTCCGACAACACTCGAGAAGCTCGACACCATCCAGGACAAAGCAGCCCCGCTTTGATCGGCACCCCATCCACAAACATTCACTCCCCCCCACCACCGACGCACAGCGGCAGCAGTGTGTGTACCATCTACAAGATGCACCGCAGCCACTCACCAAGGCTCCTTCGACAGCACCTTCCAAACCCACCACCTCTACCATCTAGAAGGACAAGGGGGCAGCAGACACATGGGGAACTCCACCACCTGCAAGTTCCCCCCCTCCGAGCCCCACACTCACCATCCTGACTGGGAAATATATCGGCCGTTCCTTCACTGTCGCTGGCTCACAATCCTGGCCCTCCCTCCCTGACAGCACTGTGGGTGTTACCCACACCACACAGGGACTGCAGCCGGTTCAAGATGGCGGCTCACCCACCACCTCCTCAAGGGGCAATTAGGGACGGGACAATAAATTAAGTGATACGGATCAAATGTTTGGATAACTCTCGGTAAGCGAGCTATCTGACTTTAATGGCTGAACCAATTTGTTTTTTTAATTGCTGCCAGGAATCAACCATGGACCTGTCATTGCCGGGGTGATAGGTGCACAGAAACCGCAGTATGACATTTGGGGCAACAGTGTGAATGTAGCCAGTCGCATGGAGAGCACCGGGGTACTCGGCAAAATACAGGTATGGTTACATACCCTGGACACGGACCAGCTGTCAACAATGGACCCAAACCCCTTCCCAGTCATTCCCACTTGTACACAATCCCAATGGACCCAAACCCCTTCCCATCACTCCCATTGTACACAATCCCACTGGACCCAAACCCCTTCCCATTCACTCCCACTGTACACAATCCCAATGGACCCAAACCCCTTCCCATTCACTCCCACTGTACACAATCCCAATGGACCCAAACCCCTTCCCATTCACTCCCACTGTACACAATCCCAATGGACCCAAACCCCTTCCCATTCACTCCCACTGTACACAATCCCAATGGACCCAAACCCCTTCCCATTCACTCCCACTCTACACAATCCTAATGGACCCAAACTCCTTCCCATTCACTCCCACTGTACACAATCCCAATGGACCCAATTCCCTTCCCATTCACTCCCACTGTACACAATCCCAATGGACCCAATTCCCTTCCCATTCACTCCCACTGTACACAATCCCAATGGACCCAAACCCCTTCCCATTCACTCCCACTGTACACAATCCCAATGGAGCCGAACCCCTTCCCATTCACTCCCATTGTACACAATCCCAATGGACCCAAACCCCTTCCCATTCACTCCCACTGTACACAATCCTAATGGACCCAAACCTCTTCCCATTCATTCCCACTGTACACAATCCCAATGGACCCAAACCCCTTCCCATTCACTCCCACTGTACACAATCCCAATGGACCTAAACCCCTTCCCATTCACTCTCACTGTACACAATCCCAATGGACCCAAACCCCTTCCCAATCACTCCCATTGTACACAATCCCACTGGACCCAAACACCTTCCCATTCACTCCCACTGTACACAATCCTAATGGACACAAACCCCTTCCCATTCACTCCCACTCTACACAATCCTAATGGACCCAAACCCCTTCCCATTCACTCCCATTGTACACAATCCCAATGGATCCAAACCCCTTCCCATTCACTCCCATTGTTCACAATCCCAATGGACCCAAACCCCTTCCCATTCACTCCCACTGTACACAATCCCAATGGACCCAAACTCCTTCCCATTCACTCCCACTGTACACAATCCCAATGGACACAAACCCCTTCCCGCTCACTCCCATTGTACACAATCCCAATGGACCCAAACCCCTTCCCATTCACTCCCACTGTACACAATCCCAATGGACCTAAACCCCTTCCCATTCCCTCTCACTGTACACAATCCCAATGGACCCAAACCCCTTCCCAATCACTCCCATTGTACACAATCCCACTGGACCCAAACACCTTCCCATTCACTCCCACTGTACACAATCCCAATGGACACAAACCCCTTCCCATTCACTCCCACTCTACACAATCCTAATGGACCCAAACCCCTTCCCATTCACTCCCATTGTACACAATCCCAATGGATCCCAAACCCCTTCCCATTCACTCCCATTGTACACAATCCCAATGGACCCAAACCCCTTCCCATTCACTCCCACTGTACACAATCCCAATGGACCTAAACCCCTTCCCCATTCACTCCCACTGTACACAATCCCAATGGACCCAAACCCCTTCCCATTCACTCCCACTGTACACAATCCCAATGGACCCAAACCCCTTCCCATTCACTCCCACTGTACACAATCCCAATGGACCCAATCCCCTTCCCATTCACTCCCACTGTACACAATCCCAATGGACCCAAACCCCTTCCCATTCACTCCCACTGTACACAATCCCAATGGACCCAACCTCCTTCCCATTCACTCCCACTGTACACAATCCCAATGGACACCAAACCCCTTCCCGCTCACTCCCATTGTACACAATCCCAATGGACCCAATTCCCTTCCCATTCACTCCCACTGTACACAATCCCAATGGACCCAAACCCCTTCCCATTCACTCCCACTGTACACAATCCCAATGGACCCAAACCCCTTCCCATTCACTCCCACTCTACACAATCCTAATGGACCCAAACCCCTTCCCATTCACTCCCATTGTACACAATCCCAATGGATCCAAACCCCTTCCCATTCACTCCCATTGTACACAATCCCAATGGACCCAAACCCCTTCCCATTCACTCCCACTGTACACAATCCCAATGGACCTAAACCCCTTCCCATTCACTCTCACTGTACACAATCCCAATGGACCCAATCCCCTTCCCATTCACTCCCACTGTACACAATCCCAATGGACCCAAACTCCTTCCCATTCACTCCCACTGTACACACTCCCAATGGACACAAACCCCTTCCCGCTCACTCCCATTGTACACAATCCCAATGGACCCAATCCCCTTCCCATTCACTCCCACTGTACACAATCCCAATGGACCCAAACCCCTTCCCATTCACTCCCACTGTACACAATCCCAATGGACCCAAACTCCTTCCCATTCACTCCCACTGTACACAATCCCAATGGACCCAATCCCCTTCCCATTCACTCCCACTGTACACAATCCCAATGGACCCAATTCCCTTCCCATTCACTCCCACTGTACACAATCCCAATGGACCCAAACCCCTTCCCATTCACTCCCACTGTGCACAAACCAATGGACCTAAACCCCTTCCCATTCACTCTCACTGTACACAATCCCAATGGACCCAAACCCCTTCCCATTCACTCCCACTGTACACAATCCCAATGGAGCCGAACCCCTTCCCATTCACTCCCATTGTACACAATCCCAATGGACCCAAACCCCTTCCCATTCACTCCCACTGTACACAATCCTAATGGACCCAAACCTCTTCCCATTCATTCCCACTGTACACAATCCCAATGGACCCAAACCCCTTCCCATTCACTCCCACTGTACACAATCCCAATGGACCTAAACCCCTTCCCATTCACTCTCACTGTACACAATCCCAATGGACCCAAACCCCTTCCCAATCACTCCCATTGTACACAATCCCACTGGACCCAAACACCTTCCCATTCACTCCCACTGTACACAATCCTAATGGACACAAACCCCTTCCCATTCACTCCCACTGCACACAATCCCAATGGACCCAAACCCCTTCCCATTCACTCCCACTCTACACAATCCCAATGGACCCAAACCCCTTCCCATTCACTCCCACTGTACACAATCCCAATGGACCCAAACCCCTCCCCATTCACTCCCATTGTACACAATCCCAATTGACCCAAACCCCTTCCCATTCACTCCCACTCTACACAATCCCAATGGACCCAAACCCCTTCCCATTCACTCCCACTGTACACAATCCCAATGGACGCAAACCCCTTCCCATTCACTCCCATTGTACACAATCCCAATGTACCCAAACCCCTTCCCATTCACTCCCACTGTACACAATCCCAATGGACCCAAACCCCTTCCCATTCACACCCACTGTACACAATCCCAATGGACCCAAACCCCTTCCCATTCACTCCCACTGTGCACAATCCCAATGGACCCAAACCCCTTCCCATTCACTCCCACTGTACACAATCCCAATGGACCCAATCCCCTTCCCATTCACTCCCACTGTACACAATCCCAATGGACCCAACCCCCTTCTCATTCACTCCCACTGTACACAATCCCAATGGACCCAAACTCCTTCCCATTCACTCCCACTGTACACAATCCCAATGGACCCAAACCCCTTCCCATTCACACCTACTCTACACAATCCCAATGGACCCAAACCCCTTCCCATTCACTCCCACTGTACACAATCCCAATGGACCCAAACCCCTTCCCATTCACTCTCACTGTACACAATCCCAATGGACCCAAACCCCTTCCCATTCACTCCCACTGTACATAATCCCAATGGACCCAAACCCCTTCCCATTCACTTGCATTGTCCACAATCCCAATGGACCCACACCCCTTCCCATTCACTCCCACTGTACACAATCCCAAGTGGACCCAAACCCCTTCCCATTCACTCCCACTGTACACAATCCCAATGGACCCAAACCCCTTCCCATTCACTCCCACTGTACACAATCCCAATGGACCCAAACCCCTTCCCATTCACTCCCATTGTACACAATCCCAATGGACCCAAACCCCTTCCCATTCACTCCCACTGTACACAATCCCAATGGACCCAAACCCCTTCCCATTCACTCCCATTGTACACAATCCCAATGGACCCAAATCCCCTTCCCATTCACTCCCATTGTACACAATCCCAATGGACCCAAACCCCTTCCCATTCACTCCCACTGTACACAATCCCAATGGACCCAAACCCCTTCCCATTCACTCCCACTGTACACAATCCCAATGGACCCAAACCCCTTCCCATTCACTCCCACTGTACACAATCCCAATGGACCCAAACCCCTTCCCATTCACTCCCACTGTACACAATCCCAATGGACCCAAACCCCTTCCCATTCACTCCCACTGTACACAATCCCAATGGACCCAAACCCCTTCCCATTCACTCCCACTGTACACAATCACAATGGACCCAAACCCCTTCCCATTCACTCCCACTGTGCACAATCCCAATGGATACAAACCCCTTCCCATTCACTCCCACTGTACACAATCCCAATGGACCCAAAGCCCTTCCCATTCACTCCCACTGTACACAATCCCAATGGATACAAACCCCTTCCCATTCACTCCCACTGTACACAATCCCAATGGATACAAACCCCTTCCCATTCACTCCCACTGTACACAATCCCAATGGATACAAACCCTTCCCTATTCATTTAAAACATATTTTTTATTTGTTTTTTCACTTTTTGCCATTTTATACATAAAACAAAACACAAAGCAAAAAGAACAAGAACCGCCCCCACTCTCCCAATCGATACACATACGACTCAAAAAATGACCCTCCCCATCCTGCCCCCCATTGATACTCCCCCTCCCCTAACAGCTGACAGTGACCAACTCTTTCAATAGACCCCATTTCTTATTGAACCCTGCAATAACCCCCCTCAAGATGAACCTGACCTTCTCATGATACAGGAACCCCATCAGGTCTCCCAGCCACACTGGGACATAGGGGAGAGAAGCTGACCTCCACGCAACAGGACCCGCCTGTGAGCGATCAGCGAGGCAAAGGCCATGGCACCTGCCCCCACCACTGCAGGTGCGGCATGTCCGACACCCTAAATATGGCCCCCAGGGGACTGGGCTCCATGTCCAAGGGAAGAACGGCGACATTCACACCCCACCCTCCTCCCTGCCCTTCCCAGCCCGAAACCTAACAGCCAATCTCGCCGACACAAGACACATGATTATCTCAGATTGGCATCAGCTGTAACCCCGCCCCCCCCCCCGAACTTAAAATGCTGCCCGCATTGCCTCCATATCTTCAGTCTGGCCACCACCACCGGACGGCTCAAATATTTCCCTGGGGCAAACGGGAGCCACACCGTTTTCCAGCATCCACAGCCCCGACCCACGACAAGAGCCTGCCTCCATCCTCAACCACATTGCCTCCAGCTGCCTGCTCCAATCCCGCACCTTCTTGGCGTTCGCCGCCCAATAATAATACAAGCGGTTCAGCAGAGCCAAAACCCCTCTCTGTCTCCCTCTCTGCAGCACCATTTTCTGAATCCTCACCACCTTACCGACCCAGACAAACGATGAGATTAACCGTTCCACCTCCTCGAAGGCCGGTAAACATTGAATAAAATTAAAGACCACGGCAAGCAGTCCACCTGTGCCGCCTGCCTCCGGGCCTGCCAATGACAGGAGGAGGTTGTCCCATCTCAACAGATCCGCCTGAACCCAACCACCAGGCTCGTGAGATCCTATTTACGCAACTGGGTCCAGCCTCGAGCCACCTGCACCCCCAGGGCAGCACGGTAGCTCGCCTGAGACCATCGACAACAACAACTGAGACCGACAACAACAACTGAGGCCAACAACAACAACAACTGAGACCAACAACAACAACTGAGGCCAACAACAACAACTGAGACCATCGACAACAACTGAGACCATTGACAACAACAACTGAGACCAACAACAACAACTGAGAACATCGACAACAACAACTGAGACCGACAACAACAACTGAGACCATCGACAACAACAACTGAGACCGACAACAACTGAGACCATCAACAACAACAACTGAGACCATCGACAACAACAACTGAGACCATCGACAACAACAACTAAGACCGACAACAACAACTGAGACCATCGACAACAACAACTAAGACCGACAACAACAACTGAGACCGACAACAACAACTGAGACCGACAACAACAACTGAGGCCATCGACAACAACAACTAAGACCGACAACAACAACTGGGACCATCGACAACAACAACTGAGACCGACAACAACAACTGAGACCGACAACAACAACTGAGACCATCGCCAACAACAACTGAGACCGACAACAACAACTGAGACCATTGACAACAACAACTGAGACCGACAACAACAACTGAGACCATCGACAACAACAACTGAGACCGACAACAACTGAGACCATCGACAACAACAACTGAGACCGACAACAACAACTGAGACCGACAACAACAACTGGGACCATCGACAACAACTGAGACTGACAACAACAACTGGGACCATCGACAACAACAACTGAGACCGACAACAACAACTGAGACCATCGCCAACAACAACTGAGACCGACAACAACTGAGACCGACAACAACAACTGAGACCGACAACAACTGAGACCGACAACAACTGAGACCGACAACAACAACTGAGACCGACAACAACAACTGAGACAGACAACAACAACTGAGACCGACAACAACTGAGACCAACGACAACAACAACTGAGACCTTCGACAACAACAACTGAGACCTTCGACAACAACAACGAAATGGCCGAGGGCTCTATCACCAGTGGAAACAAAAGGGGGACATGGGACACCTCTGTCTCGTTCCTCTATGCAGTTGAAAATGTCCTGAGTTTACCTCCTTTGTACAAACACTCGCCTTGGGTTCCTTATACAACAGTATGCCCCACGCCACAAACATGGGCCCAATCCCAAACCACTCCAACACCACAAACAAATAACTCCACTCTACCCAATCAAATGCCTTCTCCACATCCAGCACCATCCTGCTAGCCCCCTTCTGATGGAGCAAGCACCACCTTTAACAAGTACCACACCTTCGAGGACAACTTCCGACCCTTTACAAACCCCACCTGATCCTCCCCAGCCATCTGCAGAAGGCATTCCTCCAATCTCACCTTGGCCAGAATCTTGGCATCCATATTTAACAGAGAGATTGGCTGATACGACCCACAATCCACTGGGTCCTCAACCATTTTTAACAAAAGCGAAATAGATGCCTGTCCCATCCTAGCTACCCCGTGCGCATACAACTGCACCAATAGCGGCTCCAGCCTGTTCGAAACCTTCTTACAAAACCCCACCGGGAACCCATCTGGCCTGGAGTTTTACCGTTTGCATTTTGCCTGTCGCTCACAATGTCAATGGACCCAAACCCCATTAATGTCCCTGTGGGGGTGGGGGGGGAGGGGTTTTCTGTGTTACTGTGGATTTTGAATAACGTTGCTCATTGCCTGGCCTCTCTTGCCCCCCACAGGTGACGGAGGAGACCAACAATGTTCTCTGCCGGCTCAGCTACACTTGCCACTACCGAGGGGTGATCGAGGTGAAGGGGAAGGGAGAGCTGAACACCTACTTTGTCTCCACTGACCTGGCCCGATCCAGCTCCCAGGGGAACATGCTGAACTGAGCAACTGGAGGGGGGGGGGGGGGAACATCGGAAGGCCCAGGTCATAGGTCAAAGCCTCCCCTCCTGACTCGGAAAGGACGCACATCCGGGAGTGAAGGAGGTTTGGGGGTGGGGGTGCAGGGGGTGGCGATGTGGGGGTGGCACGGGGAGGGACAGTGATGTGGGGAGTGGAGGGAGGAGGGGGGATGGAAATGGATGGGTGTGATTCTAGCTCTGAGACATCACATCGCCGGCAGAACCTTGCGAGCGGGCGGGGAGCGCGAAAGCCGAACGTGACTCACGAACGGATGCCAATGAACAACGGTCAGGAGGAGAATTGAGGGCAATTGCCACAGAGTTTAGAGCAACTGAACCATCGACAAGTGTAATGAATTTTAACCACTGCCTGTCCAACACCGAATCTTGTGTATCCAATGTGCTGTCTCCAATCCTGAACTGTGCCCCCTCTGCAACTGACTGTCAGTGCCCCACAGCGACAAGGACAGTGTAGAGGGAGCTTTACTCTGTATCTAACCCTGTGCTGTACCTGTCCTGGGAGTGTTTGATGGGGACAGTGTAGAGGGAGCTTTACTCTGTATCTAACCCCTGTGCTGTACCTGTCCTGGGAGTGTTTGATGGGGACAGTGTAGAGGGAGCTTTACTCTGTATCTAACCCCGTGCTGTACCTGTCCTGGGAGTGTTTGATGGGGACAGTGTAGAGGGGCTTTACTCTGTATCTAACCCCGTGCTGTACCCGTCCTGGGAGTGTTTGATGGGGACAGTGTAGAGGGAGCTTTACTCTGTATCTAACCCCGTGCTGTACCTGTCCTGGGAGTGTTTGATGGGGACAGTGTAGCGGGAGCTTTACTCTGTATCTAACCCTGTGCTGTACCTGTCCTGGGAGTGTTTGATGGGGGACAGTGCAGAGGGAGCTTTACTCTGTATCTAACCCCGTGCTGTACCTGCCCTGGGAGTGTTTGATGAAGACAGTGTAGAAGGAGCTTTTACTCTGTATCTAACCCCGTGCTGTACCTGTCCTGGGAGTGTTTGATGGGGACAGTGTAGAGGAAGCTTTACTCTGTATCTAACCCCGTGCTGTACCTGTCCTGGGAGTGTTTGATGGGGACAGTGTAGAGGGAGCTTTACTCTGTATCTAACCCCGTGCTGTACCTGTCCTGGGAGTGTTTGATGGGGACAGTGTAGAGGGAGCTTTACTCTGTATCTACCCCGTGCTGTACCTGTCCTGGGAGTGTTTGATGGGGACAGTGTAGAGGGAGCTTTACTCTGTATCTAACCCCGTGCTGTACCTGTCCTGGGAGTGTTTGATGGGACAGTGTAGAGGGAGCTTTACTCTGTATCTAACCCCGTGCTGTACCTGTCCTGGGAGTGTTTGATGGGGACAGTGTAGAGGGAGCTTTACTCTGTATCTAACCCCGTGCTGTACCTGTCCTGGGAGTGTTTGATGGGGACAGTGTGGAGGGAGCTTTACTCTATATCTAACCCCGTGCTGTACCTGTCCTGGGATTGTTTAATGGGGACAGTGTAGAGGGAGCTTTACTCTGTATCTAACCCCGTGCTGTACCTGTCCTGGGAGTGTTTGATGGGGACAGTGTAGAGGGAGCTTTACTCTGTATCTAACCCCGTGCTGTACCTGTCCTGGGAGTGTTTGATGGGGACAGTGTAGAGGGAGCTTTACTCTGTATCTAACCCCGTGCTGTCCCTGTCCTGGGAGTGTTTGATGGGGACAGTGTAGAGGGAGCTTTACTCTGCATCTGACCTCGTGCTGTACCTGTCCTGGGAGTGTTTGATGGGGACAGTGTAGAGGGTGCTTTACTCTGTATCTGACCCCGTGCTGTACCTGTCCTGGGAGTGTTTGATGGGGAGCATTTAAATCATGAAGAATATCAAATTGCATTCTGCCTCACACTGGTGATGTGGACTCTGTGAGTATTTCGAAGGCACACGGTTCACAGAGCACTCACACCTCCAGTTTTCTGGGGAGCCTACAGACTTTCCCAACTTCTAAACCTGACTACTGAGAGTTTCAGATTGCCATTATGTATTACATGCAATAAAAGATTTCTGTTTTGTTGTCAGTGGCTCTTTGTCTTTTTCGCTTGTACTCCAGCAAAACTCATCATCTGTGTAGACTTCGATTCTAATGCCGAATACACCTCTAATACTTCAATTGGGCACAGCCTCAGTAGCTTACTCGCACTGGGCATTGACAAGGTGTACAGCAACAGCCTGATTCACATGGAAGTCATCGGATTCCAGTCTGTAACTCACTCCCGGGTATCTGTTTTTCTATATATAAACCACCCAAACCCCTCGATTAGATTCCAGTCTGTAACTCACTCCCGGGTATCTGTTATTCTATATATAAACCACCCAAACCCCTCGATTAGATTCCAGTCTGTAACTCACTCCCAGGTATCTGTTATTCTATATATAAACCACCCAAACCCCTCGATTAGATTCCAGTCTGTAACTCACTCCCGGGTATCTGTTATTCTATATATAAACCACCCAAACACCTCGATTAGATTCCAGTCTGTAACTCACTCCCGGGTATCTGTTATTCTATATATAAACCACCCAAACCCCTCGATTAGATTCCAGTCTGTAACTCACTCCCGGGTATCTGTTATTCTATATATAAACCACCCAAACCCCTCGATTAGATTCCATCTGTAACTCACTCCCGGGTATCTGTTATTCTATATATAAACCACCCAAACCCCTCGATTAGATTCCAGTCTGTAACTCACTCCCGGGTATCTGTTATTCTATATATAAACCACCCAAACCCCTCGATTAGATTCCAGTCTGTAACTCACTCCCGGGTATCTGTTATTCTATATATAAACCACCCAAACCCTCGATTAGATTCCAGTCTGTAACTCACTCCCGGGTATCTGTTATTCTATATATAAACCACCCAAACCCCTCGATTAGATTCCAGTCTGTAACTCACTCCCGGGTATCTGTTATTCTATATATAAACCACCCAAACCCCTCGATTAGATTCCAGTCTGTAACTCACTCCCGGGTATCTGTTATTCTATATATAAACCACCCAAACCCCTCGATTAGATTCCAGTCTGTAACTCACTCCCGGGTATCTGTTATTCTATATATAAACTACCCACACCCCTCGATTAGATTCCAGTCTGTAACTCACTCCCGGGTATCTGTTATTCTATATATAAACCACCCAAACCCCTCGATTAGATTCCAGTCTGTAACTCACTCCCGGGTATCTGTTATTCTATATATAAACTACCCACACCCCTCGATTAGATTCCAGTCTGTAACTCACTCCCGGGTATCTGTTATTCTATATATAAACCACCCAAACCCCTCGATTAGATTCCAGTCTGTAACTCACTCCCGGGTATCTGTTATTCTATATATAAACCACCCAAACCCCTCAATTAGATTCCAGTCTGTAACTCACTCCCGGGTATCTGTTATTCTATATATAAACCACCCAAACCCCTCGATTAGATTCCAGTCTGTAACTCACTCCCGGGTATCTGTTATTCTATATATAAACCACCCAAACCCCTCGATTAGATTCCAGTCTGTAACTCACTCCCGGGTATCTGTTATTCTATATATAAACCACCCAAACCCCTCGATTAGATTCCAGTCTGTAACTCACTCCCGGGTATCTGTTATTCTATATATAAACCACCCAAACCCCTCGATTAGATTCCAGTCTGTAACTCACTCCCGGGTATCTGTTATTCTATATATAAACCACCCAAACCCCTCGATTAGATTCCAGTCTGTAACTCACTCCCGGGTATCTGTTATTCTATATATAAACCACCCAAACCCCTCGATTAGATTCCAGTCTGTAACTCACTCCCGGGTATCTGTTATTCTATATATAAACCACCCAAACCCCTCGATTAGATTCCAGTCTGTAACTCACTCCCGGGTATCTGTTATTCTATATATAAACCACCCAAACCCCTCGATTAGATTCCAGTCTGTAACTCACTCTCAGGTATCTGTTATTCTATATATAAACCACCCAAACCCCTCGATTAGATTCCAGTCTGTAACTCACTCCCGGGTATCTGTTATTCTATATATAAACCACCCAAACCCCTCGATTAGATTCCAGTCTGTAACTCACTCTCAGGTATCTGTTATTCTATATATAAACCACCCACACCCCTCGATTAGATTCCAGTCTGTAACTCACTCCCGGGTATCTGTTATTCTATATATAAACCACCCAAACCCCTCGATTAGATTCCAGTCTGTAACTCACTCCCGGGTATCTGTTATTCTATATATAAACCATCCCAAACCCCTCGATTAGATTCCAGTCTGTAACTCACTCCCGGGTATCTGTTATTCTATATATAAACCACCCAAACCCCTCGATTAGATTCCAGTCTGTAACTCACTCCCGGGTATCTGTTATTCTATATATAAACCACCCAAACCCCTCGATTAGATTCCAGTCTGTAACTCACTCCCGGGTATCTGTTATTCTATATATAAACCACCCAAACCCCTCGATTAGATTCCAGTCTGTAACTCACTCCCGGGTATCTGTTATTCTATATATAAACCACCCAAACCCCTCGATTAGATTCCAGTCTGTAACTCACTCCCGGGTATCTGTTATTCTATATATAAACCACCCAAACCCCTCGATTAGATTCCAGTCTGTAACTCACTCCCGGGTATCTGTTATTCTATATATAAACCACCCAACCCCTCGATTAGATTCCAGTCTGTAACTCACTCCCGGGTATCTGTTATTCTATATATAAACCACCCAACCCCTCGATTAGATTCCAGTCTGTAACTCACTCCGGGTATCTGTTATTCTATATATAAACCACCCAAACCCCTCGATTAGATTCCAGTCTGTAACTCACTCCCGGGTATCTGTTATTCTATATATAAACCACCCAAACCCCTCGATTAGATTCCAGTCTGTAACTCACTCCCGGGTATCTGTTATTCTATATATAAACCACCCGAACCCCTCGATTAGATTCCAGTCTGTAACTCACTCCCGGGTATCTGTTATTCTATATATAAACCACCCAACCCCTCGATTAGATTCCAGTCTGTAACTCACTCCCGGGTATCTGTTATTCTATATATAAACCACCCAAACCCCTCGATTAGATTCCAGTCTGTAACTCACTCCCGGGTATCTGTTATTCTATATATAAACCACCCAAACCCCTCGATTAGATTCCAGTCTGTAACTCACTCCCGGGTATCTGTTATTCTATATATAAACCATCCCAAACCCCTCGATTAGATTCCAGTCTGTAACTCACTCCCGGGTATCTGTTATTCTATATATAAACCACCCAAACCCCTCGATTAGATTCCAGTCTGTAACTCACTCCCGGGTATCTGTTATTCTATATATAAACCACCCAAACCCCTCGATTAGATTCCAGTCTGTAACTCACTCCCCGGTATCTGTTATTCTATATATAAACCACCCAAACCCCTCGATTAGATTCCAGTCTGTAACTCACTCCGGGTATCTGTTATTCTATATATAAACCACCCGAACCCCTCGATTAGATTCCAGTCTGTAACTCACTCCCGGGTATCTGTATTCTATATATAAACCACCCAAACCCCTCGATTAGATTCCAGTCTGTAACTCACTCCCGGGTATCTGTTATTCTATATATAAACCACCCAAACCCCTCGATTAGATTCCAGTCTGTAACTCACTCCCGGGATATCTGTTATTCTATATATACACCACCCAAACCCCTCGATTAGATTCCAGTCTGTAACTCACTCCGGGTATCTGTTATTCTATATATAAACCACCCAAACCCCTCGATTAGATTCCAGTCTGTAACTCACTCTCAGGTATCTGTTATTCTATATAAACCACCCAAACCCCTCGATTAGATTCCAGTCTGTAACTCACTCCCGGGTATCTGTTATTCTATATATAAACCACCCACACCCCTCGATTAGATTCCAGTCTGTAACTCACTCCCAGGTATCTGTTATTCTATATAAACCACCCAAACCCCTCGATTAGATTCCAGTCTGTAACTCACTCTCAGGTATCTGTTATTCTATATAAACCACCCGAGGACTTCCGGTGGCGGCGATGTTCGAGTGAGCCGCACATTCGGTGGGCTCTCACTCCAGCGGGGCTTTAGGGCTGATTCCCCGCGATAGCGGGACGACGGAGCAGCAAAAAGGTGGCCGCGAAAGTGCTGGAGAGCGGGCTGCAATCGATGGAACCGTAGGGGGCCAGGAAGCAGAGGAATAGAGAGAGAAAGGGACAGAGGCAAGGAGCAGAGGAAGCTGACCTGTAACTTAAGATGGCGGACACACGGACCTTTCTTGCTCCAGGAGATGAAAAACAGTTTTGAGTCGCTGAAGCGGGACAACTTGGACCCACTTCAGAAGGCAGTGGATCAGCTGAATCAGAGGCTGCATGCTCAAGAGGTAAAATTTAAGGAGCTGGGAGAAGGAAGGCGGCAGCGGAGGTGCTGAGGAGCGGGCTGCGGCATATGGAACAGCGGGATTCCAGAAGGCAGAAGAAAAAAGAGAAAAAGGGACAGAGGCAAGGACCTGAAGAAAATTACCTGGGACCTAAGATGGCGGACACACGGACCCCGGACTCAGCAATCCAGCTGGCGCTGGATAACATGCTCCAGGTAATGAAGTCCAGTTTTGAAGCGCTGAAGCGGGACAGCTTGGACCCAATCCAGAAAGCGGTGGATCAGCTGAACCAGAGGCTTGACGCCCAGGATGTTAAAGTTAAGGAGCTGGGAGAGGCAGTGGAGGAGCAGGCGGATGCGTAAACGGTTGCGGCGCTAGAAGTTGACGGGCTGAAGGAGCGGCAGAGAAGACTGCTGGACAGAGTGGAGGAACTGGAGAATAGAGTCCGCAGGAACAATCTGAGGATGGTCGGCCTCCCGGAGGGGGCGGAGGGAGCTGATGCTGCAGCGTTTGTAGCAGACCTGCTGAAGCAGCTGATGGGGGCCGAAGCCTTTCCACGACCGTTGGAGCTGGAGGGGGCACACAGAGTGCAGGCAAGGCAGGGGCGGCCGGGCAGACCCCCCCGCCACCCCCCCCCCCCCCCCACCCCGCCCGATGGTGATTAGGTTCCACAGGTTCGTGGACAAGGAGCGGGTGCTGCGGTGGGCAAAGAGCGCCAGGAGCAGCACGTGGAATAACAGTGTTCTCCGCATTTACCAGGACCTAAGCCAGGAGGTGGCTCGGCGGCGAGCAGCCTTTAAGAATGTCAAGGAGGTATTGTTCAAGAAGCACGTGAAGTTTGGTCTGCTGTTCCCAGCCCGGCTATGGGTCACGCACCAGGGTCAACACCACTACTTCTCCGAGCCTGAAGAAGCGATGGATTTTGTGAGGGACCTGGGGCTGGTCCCGAAAGGAGGCCCCAAGGACGCGAGTTAGGGCCCGAGGATTTCTGTGGGGAGGAACGCCGAATGTGCCTGGACTGCTGCTCAACGGTTTGCTGGGCCAAAGGGGCCAAGCGGAACATTTGGGACTCTTTCCTTTGTTCATGGACATTGGTTTGGGATTTTTTTTTTTTCTCATGTTTTTGTTTTTTCCTCTTTTTTCTGTTTTTTCCTTTTTGGGCGGATTTGTGCTTTTTGTGCAGCTCGCGGAGGACACTGGAGCCGGCTTGCTCCAGTGGGTTGGAGAGGGGGATGGGGCGCTGGGGAGTGGGGAGCAGGACGGGGAAACAATGGGAATGAGACAGGAAGGCGCCGGAGTGTTGAGTCACCGGGCTAGCAGATTGGCTAGTCAAGGGAGTCAGGTGGGAGGGGAGATCACAGCCAGTAGATGGCAGGGGTGGGGGTATCGGGGGATGTGGTTATGGGGGGGGGGTTGTTCTGCTGACGTGGGAGGGACTTGAAATAGGCACTGGAAAGGAGGTCGAGGGTGGAGGCAGCCAAAGAGCCGCCAGGAATGGCGCGACGCATGGGCCGGGGGCTGGCCCGAGAAAGGCTATGGCTGACCGGCGTGCTGGGGGGGGTGGGTTGTGCCCCCCGACCAGGCTGATCACCTGGAACGTCAAGGGACTGAATGGGCCGGTTAAGAGGGCGCGGGTGTTCGCGCACTTGCGGGCCCTGTGGGCGGACGTAATTATGTTGCAGGTGACACATCTGAAAGTGTCGGGCCAGACCAGGCTAAGGAAGGGCTGGATTAGCCAGGTCTTCCACTCGGACTTGGACTCGAAGTCCAGAGGGGTGGCAATCATGATCAACAAGCGGGTGCAATTTGAGGCAGAGTGCAGATACCTGATGGTACAGGGCAGACTGGAGGGGAGAAGAGTGGTGCTGGTGAATATATATGCCCCGAACTGGGATGACGTGGACTTCATTAAAAGAGTGCTGGGGAAGATCCCGGACTTGGATTCTCGCAGGCTAATAATGGGAGGGGACTTTAACATGGTCCTTGACCCGACTTTGGATCGGTCGTGTCCCAGAACGGGTAGACTCTCAGCAATGGCAAGGGAGCTGAAAGGGTTTATGGAGCAAATGGGGGCAGTGGACCCCTGGAGAGAGGGACAGCCAACAGGAAGGGGCTACTCGTTTTACTCGCACGTCCATAAAGTATATTCTAGGATAGATTTCTTCGTACTAAGCAGGGATTGTATAGGGGAGGTAAAGAACACGGAATATTCGGCAATTACTATCTCAGACCATGCCCCGCACTGGGTAGACCTGCAGTTCGGGGGAGCGAGCTACCAACGCCCGCAATGGAGGCTAGATGTGGGACTGCTGTCGGAGGAGGGGATCTGTGAGAGGCTGCGGAGGTGTATGCAAAATTACCTGCAGGTGAATGATACAGGGGAGGTCTCAGCGGCGACCCTGTGGGAGGCGCTAAAGGCAGTAGTGCGGGGGCGGGGGGGGGAGCTGGTTTCAATTGGGGCCCACAGAGCCAAGGCAGACCGGGCAGAGATAGGGGCTGGATTAGCTCACTAGGCTAAATCGCTGGCTTTTAAAGCAGACCAAGCAGGCCAGCAGCACGGTTCGATTCCCGTACCAGCCTCCCGGACAGGCGCCGGAATGTGGCGACTAGGGGCTTTTCACAGTAACTTAATTGAAGCCTACTCGTGACAATAAGCGATTTTCATTTCATTTCATTTTCAGAGATGGATAGATTGGTCAGGGAAATGGGTCGGATAGATGAAGAGCACGCGGAGTCCCCGGGGGAGGTTTTACTCAGGGAGAGGCAGAGACTACAGGCGGAACTGGGGGCACTATCCACGAGTAGGGCCGTGGAACAGCTTAGGAAGGCGAGGGGAGTGGTGTACGAGTATGGGGAAAAGGCTAGCAGAATGTTAGCGCAGCAACTCAGGAGGAGGGAGGCGGCCAGGGAAATAGGTAGAGTGAGGGACGAGGGGGGGCGCAAAGTGGAGGACCCGGCAGGATTGAATAAGGTATTCCGGGACTTCTATCGCAAGCTGTATACTTCGGAGCAGCCGGAAGAACCGGAGATGAAAAGGTTTCTGGACGGGTTAACATTCCCAACAGTTGGTGGGGAGCGAGTGGAAGAGCTGGGGGCCCCGATTAGAGTAGAGGAGATATTGGGGGGGCCTAAAGGCCATGCAGTCGGGGAAGTCCCCGGGGCCGGATGGATACCCGGTGGAGTTCTTTAGGAAGTTTTCTGAGCTGGTGGGCCCGGTCTTGGCGAGGGTTTTCAATGAGGCAAGGGACAGAGGGACCCTGCCGCCGACAATGTCACAAGCCACCATATCTCTGATATTGAAGCGGGCTAAAGACCCGGAGGTGTGCGGGTCCTACAGGCCAATCTCCCTGATTAATGTTGACGCCAAGCTCCTGGCAAAGGTACATAGAACAGTACAGCACAGAACAGGCCCTTCGGCCCTCGATGTTGTGCCGAGCAATGATCACCCGACTTAAACCCACGTAACCCGTATACCCGGTAACCCAACAATCCCCCCATTAACCTTACACTAAGGGCAATTTAGCATGGCCAATCCACCTAACCCGCACATCTTTGGACTGTGGGAGGAAACCGGAGCACCCGGAGGAAACCCACGCACAAACGGGGAGGACGTGCAGACTCCACACAGACAGTGACCCAGCCGGGAATCGAACCTGGGACCACTGGAGCTGTGAAGCATTGATGCTAACCACCATGCTACCGTGAGGCCCCTGTACTGGCGGTTAGAATGGAGGACTGCATACCGGAGGTGATTGGGGAGGACCAAACTGGGTTTGTGAAAGGTAGGCAGCTGGCGGCCAATTTGAGGAGATTACTCAATGTGATAATGATCCCCACGGCGGGCAGGGAGGTGGAGGTAGTGGTGGCAATGGACGCCGAGAAGGCCTTTGACCGGGTGGAGTGGGACTATCTATGGGAGGTGCTCGGACGGTTTGGGTTCGGGGAGGGATTGGTGGATTGGATCAAATTATTATATCAGGCCCCGAGGGCCAGCGTCAGGACCAACAGAGAAGTGTCGGAGTACTTTAGGTTGTACCGAGGGACCAGGCAGGGCTGCCCGCTCTCCCCGCTGCTGTTTGCGCTGGCCATAGAGCCGCTGGCGATTGCGCTGAGAGCCGCAGAGGGTTGGAAGGGGATGGTGAGGGGCGGGGTTGAACACAGGGTCTCTCTTTACGCAGACGACCTTCTCCTGTACGTGTCGGACCCAGTGGCCAGGATGGGAAGTATACTGGGAATGTTGAGGAAGTTCGGCCAGTTTTCAGGATACAAATTAAATACGGTCAAGAGTGAAATGTTTGTGGTCCAGGCAAGGGGCCAGGAGAACAGATTGAGAGGGCTACCGTTTAGGTTAGTTGAGGAAAATTTCCGGTATTTGGGAATCCAGGTGGCACGAGACTGGGGCAGGCTGCATAAGTTAAATTTGGCCAGGGTGGTGGAGCAAATGAAGGGAGAATTTCGGAAATGGGATGCACTCCCGCTGTCGCTGGCAGGGAGGGTGCAGACTGTAAAGATGACAATCCTCCCTAGATTTTTGTTTATTTTTCAGTGCCTCCCGATCTTTATCCCACAGTCCTTCTTCAAAAGTGTTAACGGGCTGATCATGAGCTTTGTCTGGGCGGGAAAGTCTCCGCGGGTAAAGAAGGCGATGTTGGAGAGGAACCGCAGCGAGGGAGGGCTGGCTTTGCCGAGTCTGATTAATTATTACTGGGCGGCCAACATCGCTATGATAAGGAAGTGGATGGTGGGTACGGGGTCTATTTGGGAGCGGGTGGAGGCGGCTTCGTGCAGGGGCTCCAGCTTGGCAGCCCTGGTCACGGCTCCTCTACCGCTGCCGCCGGCCAAGTACACCACCAGCCCAGTAGTGGTGGTGACCCTGCGGATATGGGGCCAGTGGAGGAGGCATGTAGTGGAGATGGGGGCGTCGGTCTGGGCGCCAATCTGCGACAACCATCGGTTTGCCCCCGGGAGTATGGATGGGGGGTTTCGAGTATGGCGGCGAGCAGGGGCGGGAAGGGTGGGCGATATGTTCCTGGAAGGGAGCTTCGCGAGTTTGAGGAGCTTGGAGGAGAAATTTGGGTTGGTAAGGGGAAATGATTTTAGATACCTACAGTTGCGGGACTTTGTTCGTAGACAGGTCCCATCTTTCCCGCGCCTCCCGCCAATGGGGATCCTCGACAGAATAGTCTCTAGGAGGGAAGAAGGGGAGGGCAGAGTCTCGGGTATATATAAGGTGCTCATGAGGGAGGAAGGGTCCCAGAACTGAAACTTAAATGGGAGGAGGAGCTAGGCGGGGAAATGGAGGATGGGCTGTGGGCAGAGGCCCTGAGTAGGGTAAACTCGACCGCGACATGTGCTAGGCTCGGGCTGATCCAATTTAAGGTCGTTCACCGGGCCTATATGACGGTGGCTCGGATGAGCAAATTCTTTGGGATAGACGACAAATGCGCTAGGTGCGTGGGAGGACCAGCGAACCATGTTCACATGTTTTGGGCATGTCCTAAGCTTAGGGGGTACTGGGAGGGATTTGCGGGGATCATGTCCCAGGGTGCTAAAAACAAGGGTGGTGATTGAGTCCAGGGGTGGCAATTTTGGGGGTTTCGGAAGACCCGGGAGTCCAGGGGGAGAAAGAGGCCGATGTTTTGGCCTTTGCTTCCCTGATAGCCCAGCGACGAATACTATTGGCGTGGAGGGACTCAAAGCCCCCGAAGACTGAGTGGTGGCTTGCGGACATGTCAAGTTTCCTGGGTATGGAAAAATGAAGTTCGCCTTGAGGGGATCTGTACAGGGGTTCGCCTGGAGGTGGCAACCATTTATTGACTTCTTTGCGGGAGAGTGAGCGTCAGCAGGGGGTGGGGGTAGAGTAGAGAAGAGTAGGAGGGAAAAAATGGCGGGTAGTACCGGTGGGAGAGGAGCGGGCTTGTGCAGTATGTTACGATGGAAGTATTGAAAGTACGTGGATGTTTGCACATTTTTGCCTTTTTTGCTTTCTTTCTGTTGATGTCTGTAACTGTTTCCAATGCCAAAAACTACCTCAATAAAATGGTTTATTTAAAAAAAATATAAACCACCCGAACCCCTTGATTAGATTCCAGTCTGTAACTCACTCCCGGGTATCTGTTATTCTATATATAAACCATCCAAACCCCTCGATTAGATTACAGTCTGTAACTCACTCCCGGGTATCTGTTATTCTATATATAAACCACCCAAACCCCTCGATCAGCTTCCAGTCTGTAACTCACTCCTGGGTATCTGTTATTCTATATATAAACCATCCAAACCCCTCGATTAGATTCCAGTCTGTAACTCACTCCCGGGTATCTGTTATTCTATATATAAACCACCCAAACCGCTCGATTAGATTCCAGTCTGTAACTCACTCCCGGGTATCTGTTATTCTATATATAAACCACCCAAACCCCTCGATTAGATTCCAGTCTGTAACTCACTCCCGGGTATCTGTTATACTATATATAAACCACCCAAACCCTTCAATTAGATTCCAGTCTGTAACTCACTCCCGGGTATCTGCTATTCTATATATAAACCAACCGAACACCTCAATTAGATTCCAGTCTGCAACTCGCTCCCAGGTATCTGTTATTCTATATATAAACCACCCAAACCCCTCGATTAGATTCCAATCTGTAACTCACTCCCAGGTTTCTGTTATTCTATATATAAACCACCCAAACCCCTCGATTAGATTCCAGTCTGTAACTCACTCCCGGGTATCTGTTATTCTATATATAAACCACCCATACCCCTCGATTAGATTCCAGCCTGTAACTCACTCCCGGGTATCTGTGAACCACCCAAACCCCTCGATTAGATTCCAGTCTGTAACTCACACCCAGGTATCTGTTGTTCTATATATAAACCACCCAAACCCCTCGATTAGATTCCAGTCTGTAACTCACTCCCGGGTATCTGTTATTCTATATATAAACCACCCAAACCCCTCGATTAGATTCCAGTCTGTAACTCACTCCAGGGTATCTGTTATTCTATATATAAACCACCCAAACCCCTCAATTAGATTCCAGTCTGTAACTCACTCCCGGGTATCTGTTATTCTATATATAAACCACCCAAACCCCTCGATTAGATTCCAGTCTGTAACTCACTCCCGGGTATCTGTAATTCTAAATATAAACCACCCAAACCCCTCGATTAGATTCCAGTCTGTAACTCACTCCCGGGTATCAGTTATTCTATATATAAACCACCCAGACCCCTCAATTAGATTCCAGTCTGTAACTCACTCCCGGGTATCTGTTATTCTATATATAAACCATCCAAACCCCTCGATTAGATTACAGTCTGTAACTCACTCCCGGGTATCTGTTATTCTATATATAAACCACCCAAACCCCTCGATCAGCTTCCAGTCTGTAACTCACTCCTGGGTATCTGTTATTCTATATATAAACCATCCAAACCCCTCGATTAGATTCCAGTCTGTAACTCACTCCCGGGTATCTGTTATTCTATATATAAACCACCCAAACCCCTCGATTAGATTCCAGTCTGTAACTCACTCCCGGGTATCTGTTATTCTATATATAAACCACCAAACCCCTCGATTAGATTCCAGTCTGTAACTCACTCCCGGGTATCTGTTATTCTATACATAAACCACCCAAACCCCTCGATTAGATTCCAGCCTGTAACTCACTCCCAGGGTATCTGTTATTCTATATATAAACCACCCAAACCCCTCGATTAGATTCCAGTCTGTAACTCACTCCGGGTATCTGTTATTCTATATATAAACCACCCAAACCCCTCAATTAGATTCCAGTCTGTAACTCACTCCCAGGTATCTGTTATTCTATATATAAACCACCCAAACCCATCGATTAGATTCCAGTCTGTAACTCACTCCCGGGTATCTGTTATTCTATATATAAACCACCAAACCCCTCGATTAGATTCCAGTCTGTAACTCACTCCCAGGTATCTGTTATTCTATATATAAACCACCCAAACCCATCGATTAGATTCCAGTCTGTAACTCACTCCCGGGTATCTGTTATTCTATATATAAACCACCCATACCCCTCGATTAGATTCCAGCCTGTAACTCACTCCCGGGTATCTGTGAACCACCCAAACCCCTCGATTAGATTCCAGTCTGTAACTCACACCCAGGTATCTGTTGTTCTATATAAAACCACCCAAACCCCTCGATTAGATTCCAGTCTGTAACTCACTCCCGGGTATCTGTTATTCTATATATAAACCACCCAAACCCCTCGATTAGATTCCAGTCTGTAACTCACTCCAGGGTATCTGTTATTCTATATATAAACCACCCAAACCCCTCAATTAGATTCCAGTCTGTAACTCACTCCCGGGTATCTGTTATTCTATATATAAACCACCCAAACCCCTCGATTAGATTCCAGTCTGTAACTCACTCCCGGGTATCTGTAATTCTAAATATAAACCACCCAAACCCCTCGATTAGATTCCAGTCTGTAACTCACTCCCGGGTATCAGTTATTCTATATATAAACCACCCAGACCCCTCAATTAGATTCCAGTCTGTAACCCACTCCCAGGTATCTGTTATTCTATATATAAACCATCCAAACCCCTTGATTAGATTCCAGTCTGTAACTCACTCCCGGGTATCTGTAATTCTAAATATAAACCACCCAAACCGCTCGATTAGATTCCAGTCTGTAACTCACTCCCGAGTATCTGGAATTCTAAATATAAACTACCCAAACCCCTCGATTAGATTCCAGTCTGTAACTCACTCCCGGTTATCTGTTATTCTATATATAAACCACCCAAACCCCTCGATTAGATTCCAGTCTGTAACTCACTCCCGGGCATCTGTTATTCTATATATAAACCACCCAAACCCCTCGATTAGATTCCAATCTGTAACTCACTCCCGGGTATCTGTTATTCTATATATAAACCACCCAAACCCCTCGATTAGATTCCAGTCTGTAACTCACTCCCAGGTATCTGTTATTCTATATATAAACCACCCAAACTCCTCATTTAGATTCCAGTCTGTAACTCACTCCCGGGTATCTGTTATTCTATATATAAACCACCCAAACCCCTCGATTAGATTCCAGTCTGTAACTCACTCCCGGGTATCTGTTATTCTATATATAAACCACCCAAACCCCTCGATTAGATTCCAGTCTGTAACTCACTCCCGGGTATCTGTTATTCTATATATAAACCACCCGAAACCCCTCGATTAGATTCCAGTCTGTAACTCACTCCCGGGTATCTGTTATTCTATATATAAACCACCCGAAACCCCTCGATTAGGTTCCAGTCTGTACCTCACTCCCGGATACCTGTTATTCTATATATAAACCACCCAAACCCCTCGATTAGATTCCAGTCTGTAACTCACTCCCGGGTATCTGTTATTCTATATATAAACCACCCAAACCCCTCGATTAGATTCCAGTCTGTAACTCACTCCCGGGTATCTGTTATTCTATATATAAACCACCCAAACCCCTCGATTAGATTCCAGTCTGTAACTCACTCCCGGGTATCTGTTATTCTATATATAAACCACCCAAACCCCTCGATTAGATTCCAGTCTGTAACTCACTCCCGGGTATCTGTTATTCTATATATAAACCACCCAAACCCCTCGATTAGATTCCAGTCTGTAACTCACTCCCGGGTATCTGTTATTCTATATATAAACCACCCAAACCCCTCGATTAGATTCCAGTCTGTAACTCACTCCCAGGTATCTGTTATTCTATATATAAACCACCCAAACTCCTCATTTAGATTCCAGTCTGTAACTCACTCCCGGGTATCTGTTATTCTATATATAAACCACCCAAACCCCTCGATTAGATTCCAGTCTGTACCTCACACCCGGGTATCTGTTATTCTATATATAAACCACCCAAACCCCTCGATTAGATTCCAGTCTGTAACTCGCTCCCGGGTATCTGTTATTCTATATATAAACCACCCGAACCCCTCGATTAGATTCCAGTCTGTAACTCACTCCCGGGTATCTGTTATTCTATATATAAACCACTCGAACCCCTCGATTAGATTCCAGTCTGTAACTCACTCCCGGGTATCAGTTATTCTATATATAAACCACCCAAACCCCTCGATTAGATTCCAGTCTGTAACTCACTCCCGGGTATCTGTTATTCTATATATAAACCACCCAAACCCCTCGATTAGATTCCAGTCTGTAACTCACTCCCGGGTATCTGTTATTCTATATATAAACCACCCAAACCCCTCGATTAGATTCCAGTCTGTAACTCACTCCCGGGTATCTGTTATTCGATATATAAACCACCCAAACTCCTCGATTAGATTCCAGTCTGTAACTCACTCCCGGGTATCTGTGATTCTATATATAAACCACCCAAACCCCTCGATTAGATTCCAGTCTGTAACTCACTCCCAGGTATCTGTTATTCTATATATAAACCACCCAAACCCCTCGATTAGATTCCAGTTTGTAACTCACTCCCGGGTATCTGTTATTCTATATATAAACCACCCAAACCCCTCGATTAGATTCCAGTCTGTAACTCACTCCCGGGTATCTGTTATTCTATATATAAACCACCCGAACCCCTCGATTAGATTCCAGTGTGTAACTCGCTCCCAGGTATCTGTTATTCAATATACAAACCACCCAAACCCCTCGATTAGATTCCAGTCTGTAACTCACTCCCGGGTATCTGTTATTCTATATATAAACCACCCAAACCCCTCGATTAGATTCCAGTCTGTAACTCACTCCCGGGTATCTGTTATTCTATATATAAACCACCCAAACCCCTCGATTAGATTCCAGTCTGTAACTCACTCCCAGGTATCTGTTATTCTATATATAAACCCCCCCAACCCCTCGATTAGATTCCAGTCTGTAACTCACTCCCGGGTATCTGTTATTCTATATATAAACCACCCAAACCCCTCGATTAGATTCCAGTCTGTAACTCACTCCCGGGTATCTGTTATTCTATATATAAACCACCCTAACACCACGATTAACTTGTCGTATGTAACTCGCTGCGCCGTATCTTTTATCCTCTATGTACCCACGATTGTTCCCTGACCTGCAAACCGTTCATTAAGTTGTACATCGTAGCAGGAAATTCAGCTCAGATGTCTGAGATACGGTTGGTGCACGGGTTAATAAATTGCATGTTGGCTGACAGGTAGGCGGCCTTCCCCTGGGCTGGGTGCTTTTTACTGGGCCGCTACCAACAGTCCTTCCCCTTTAAGGGATTTCCCCAGCCCATGGGGGTTGGGTGAGGGATGGTGCGAGTGGTCGGGGATTTCCAACTGAAAAATGATGCTATAGTGTTGCCCCACCTTCTATTCTACCATTGGTTAGGGTGGGCAGCCACCCCCCCCCCCCCCACCCCCCACCCCCCTCCACCTTTCTCATTGATTGGAGCCCTTGCTGACCAAACTGTGGGCGGGATCTGCCTTCTTCCTGGTTGCTACGTGGGTCACGCCTCCACCCCCCTTATCTTCTCAATATAAGTTTCCAAGAAGTGTTTAACTTTCCTTATCGTGTAACCGGTGGCTTTCGCTTTGAGAGTGGTGCACTGATTGGTGGGGGGGGGGGGTGGTTGAAAAAACGAGAGGAAGGGGCAGGTCGGCAGGGGTGGGTTGCTGGTTGTCGTGTGGGGGGGTGGGGGGCATTGTCGGGCGAGAGGGGAAGGAGTCCCCTTGTGTTCGGGGTGGGAGAAAGAGGAGAAAAGTGCCGTGCGACAAGATCTCCCCTCAGGCTCCTCCGTCAGCCAGCAGGTAACGTTACGTTTCCTGTCAACTCTCTCTCTCTCTCCCTCTCTGGCTTTAGTGTTGGGTGGTGTGGGTGTGTAGTGTGTATGTGTATGTGTGTGTGTGTGCTAGAGGGGATGGGTCCTGCAGTCAGGTATTCCAGGAATTCCCCTCATTTGAACGTTTGCATGTTTTCCGTGTTTGGGCGAGTTCAGAGAATGCCTACCTGTCTCATACCTGGAATGGGCGGCTGGACTTTTGAGGAAAGCTTGGGACAGACCGATCTTGTGCTCACTGGAGTTTAGAAGAGGAATTTGATACCCATCATTGCCCATAATTCTGGTGACAGGAGTCTTTTGTGGATATGAAATGAAAAAAATGAAATGATAATCGCTTATTGTCACAAGTCGGCTTCAAATGAAGTTACTGTGAAAAGCCCCTAGTCGCCACATTCCGGCGCCTGCTCGGGGAGGCTGGTACGGGAATTGAACCGTGCTGCTGGCCTGCCTTGGTCTGCTTTCAAAGCCAGCGAGTTAGCCCTGTGCTGAACCAGCCCCTTACGGGTACAATAGATGAGGGAGAACTAGTGGATGCGGTGTATTTGGACTTTCAGAAGGCTTCTGATAAGAGGGCAGAATTAAAACACATGGGATAGAGGGTAATGTACGAGAGTGCATCGAGAACTGGTGCTCGGTGGCACAGTGGTTAGCACTGCTGCCTCACAGCACCAGGGACCAGAGTTCAATTCCGGCCTTGGGTGACTGTCTGTGCGGAGTCTGCACGTTCTCCCCGTGTGTGCGTGGGTTTCCTCCGGGTGCTCCGGTTTCCTCCCACAGTCCAAAGATGCGCGGGTTAGCTGGATTGACCATGATGAAATTGCCCCTCACTGTCCAAAGTTGTGCAGGTTAGGTGGGGTTATGGGGTTACAGGGATAGGTTGGGGAGTGGGCCGAGTGAGGGTGCTCTTTCAGAGGATTGGTGCAGATTCGATGGGATGGATGGCCTCTTTCTGTACTTCGGGGTTTCTGTGGCTCTAAGGAAACAGAATGAGAATAAAAAGAGAAAATGCTGGAAAATCTCAGCAGGTCTGGCAGCATCTGTAGGGAGGTGCGGGGGGGAGAGCTAATGTTTCGAGTCCGATGACTCTTTGTCAAAGCTGACAGACAGAGAGAGTGGGAAATATTTATACTGTGGGGTGAGAATGAAAGATGAGTCATAGAAACCCAGGAAAACTGGGTGCTAATGGCCACAGGAACCAAGGGGAAAGAGTGTTAATGGCCACAGAAACCATGGGGAAAGAGTGTTAATGGCCACAGAAACCAAGGGGAAAGAGTGTTAATGGCCACAGAAACCATGGGGAAAGAGTGTTAATGGCCACAGATACCAAGGGGAAAGTGTGTTAATGGCCACAGATACCAAGGGGAAAGTGTGTTAATGGCCACAGAAACCAAGGGGAAAGAGTGTTAATGGCCACAGAAACCATGGGGAAAGAGTGTTAATGGCCACAGATACCAAGGGGAAAGAGTGTTAATGGCCACAGAAACCATGGGGAAAGAGTGTTAATGGCCACAGATACCAAGGGGAAAGAGTGTTAATGGCCACAGAAACCAAGGGGAAAGAGTGTTAATGGCCACAGAAACCATGGGGAAAGAGTGTTAATGGCCACAGATACCATGGGGAAAGAGTGTTAATGGCCACAGATACCAAGGGGAAAGAGTGTTAATGGCCACAGAAACCATGGGGAAAGAGTGTTAATGGCCACAGATACCAAGGGGAAAGAGTGTTAATGGCCACAGAAACCATGGGGAAAGAGTGTTAATGGCCACAGATACCAAGGGGAAAGAGTGTTAATGGCCACAGAAACCAAGGGGAAAGAGTGTTAATGGCCACAGAAACCATGGGGAAAGAGTGTTAATGGCCACAGATACCATGGGGAAAGAGTGTTAATGGCCACAGAAACCACGGGGAAAGAGTGTTAATGGCCACAGATACCAAGGGGAAAGGGTGTTAATGGCCACAGATACCAAGGGGAAAGAGTGTTAATAGCCACAGGAACCAAGGGGAAAGAGTGTTAATGGCCACAGAAACCAAGGGGAAAGAGTGTTAATGGCCACAGAAACCCAGGGGAAAGAGTGTTAATGGCCACAGAAACCAAGGGGAAAGAGTGTTAATGGCCACAGGAACCATGGGGAAAGAGTGTTAATGGCCACAGAAACTAAGGGGAAAGAGTGTTAATGGCCACAGATACCAAGGGGAAAGAGTGTTAATGGCCACAGAAACCAAGGGGAAAGAGTGTTAATGGCAGTCCCCAGAGAGAACAAAAGATGTGAAAGGCCAAACAGCAGAGAAACTAATATCAGAGGGTAAACTGCAGATGTGGGGGGAGGGGAAGGGGGAAGCAAAGAGGAGAAAGGTGCAGGAAAGGTGGATAAGGTTGGGGGGGGGGGTAAAAGACTGTTAAAATGAAATGAAAACAAATGGGCCGAGGTGGGGCTGATCATCTGAAGTTGTTGAATTTGATGTTGAGACTGGAAGGCTGTAGCGTGCCTAACCGGAAGATGAGATGTTGCTCCTCCAGATTGCGTTGAGCTTCACTGGAACATTGCTGCAGGTCAAGGACAGACATGTGGGCATGGGAGCTGGGTCTTGTGTTAAAATGGCCAGGAACGGGAAGGTCGGGGTCCTGAATGCACACAGACCGAAGATGCTCAGCAAAGCGATCACCCAGTCTGCGTTTGGTCTCTCCGATATAGAGACCACATTGGGAGCAGCGAATTTACAGTTCATAGAATTTACAGTGCAGAAGGAGGCCATTCGGCCCATCGAGTCTGTACCGTCTCTTGGAAAGAGCACCCTACCCAAGGTCCACACCTCCACCCTATCCCCATAACCCAGTAACCCCACCCAACACTAAGGGCAATTTTGGACACTAAGGGCAATTTATCATGGCCAATCCACCTAACCTGCACATCTTTCGGGACTTGTGGGAGGAAACCGGAGCACCCGGAGGAAACCCACGCACACACGGGGAGGACGTGCAGACTCCGCACAGACAGTGACCCAAGCTGGGAATCGAACCTGGGACCCTGGAGCTGTGAAGCCATTGTGCTATCCACAATGCTACCGTGCTGCCCTAATCGACTAATGCCCTAACGGACCAAATTGGAAGAGATGCAAGTGAAATGCTGCTTAACTGAGAATGGGAATAAATGGGTCATTTTCTGAGTGGCAAGCTACGACAAGAGGGCTCCTGCCTGGATCAGTGCTGGGACCCAAGCTGTTTACGATATTTATAAATTACCTCGATGAGGGGACCCAATGTAACATTTCCAAGTTAGCTGACAGCACCATAGCTGGGTGGAATTGTAAGGGGGATGCACAGGGACTTCTAGCTGGTTTGGATAAGTTGAGTGAGTGAGCAAACGCCTGGCAGATGCAGTACAATGTGGCTCACTGAATTTATACACTGCAGTGTGAGAAACAGAACGGTAGAGTTTTATTTAAATGGCGATGTATTGGCAAGTGCGGACAGACAAGGGGCCTGGTTGTCCTTGTGCACCAGTCAATGTAGAAGCGGGTCGGCAAGCGGCGAGGAAGGCAAATGGTACGTTGGCCTTCATTGCAACAGGAGTTGAGTTCAGAAGTAGAGATGTCGTGGTGAACACCACTAGTGATATATTGTATGCATTACGGCACTGCCCGTATATTACAGGTACGGCGGTAAATCCCAGCCTGCTGGCTCCGCCCCGCAGGCGGCGTATAAAAGTGTGTGCGCTCCGAGCTGCAGCCATTCTGGTTCCAGCTACAGGAGGCACAACATCTGGCGCAATAAAGCCTCGATTGTTCCCCCATTCTCGCCTGGTGGTAATTGACGGTGCATCAATGTATTGTGCAATATATCACCAGTGGTGTTCACCACAATGTCTTACTGCAGTTGTACTGGGCCTTGGTGAGACCACGCCTGGGGGTATTGTGCGCAGTTTTGGCCCTCCCTCCCTGAGAAAGGGATAACTTGCCACAGAGGGAGTGCAGCGGAGGTTCACGAGGCCGATACCGGGCTGGCCGGAGTGCCAGGAGAGATTGGTTTTGAATATGGCACTGAGATCGAGGATCGGCCATGAGCGCTGTGTCGCATGGCGGAGCGAGCTCGGAGGGTCGGTTGGCCCACTCCCGCACCGGTGTTTCCCGGTGGGGTTGACTCTCTATCCTGGCTGACGATAGGCCTCACGAGGCGAAACAGGGCCCTGTGGGCCGAAGTCCTCGGAGGCAAAGCCCATCTTCCTCCCCTCCCCCACTCGGCAGCACAGCAGGAAGGAGGAATTGTCAGTCGGGGGTGAGGGGAGAAGGAGAGAGTAGGCCTGGCGAGGAAGAAAGGAGGGAGGGACGGGGAAAATCACAAAAAGACGAAAGGAATTAAAAGCAGGGTCATTGTTTTCAAATGAATTCTCTCTCTTTTTCCCACAGCCTTCCAAATTCACGCCCTCCCCTCCCCGGCCCCCCATCCCCCGCTGACATCCAAGATGGAGGCTACGATGGGGAGTTCCAGACAGCCGGGACCCCTCTGCATCTTGATCAACGACTGGCAGTCCGGTTCGGCGGTTGTGGCCAAGGGGAGCCTGCTGACCGGGGCGGGGGCAGAGAGCGCCCGAGAGCCAGGCCGCCCGGCAGGCAGGAAGGCTCCGCTGAGGCTGCGGGGCCTAGACACGGGCCAGAGGCTGCTGGTGGAGGAGAGGGAGGTGAGGCGGCTGGAGCGACCGGCCTTCGAGCTTCTGGAGGGGAGTGAGCGACCCCGAGAAGAGGCTGGCCCTGTCAGCCAACGGGCCCTGGCTGGCCTGGGCCGGGGGGCTGACACCCGGCACGAGGGTCCGCGTCAGGATGAGCTCCTCCTCCGAGGAGTGGGCCCAGGGTGTAGTCCGTTACCGAGGACCCGTCAGCAAACATTCCGGAGTATATTTTGGCATCGAATTCCTGGTAATTGAGCCTTCTTTATCACTCAATGGGAATTTTGTTTCACAGAGAAGGGGGACTGAGAGACACCAGTCAGTGTACAGATATCTCCCTGAGAGAGAGGGGACTGAGAGACACCAGTCAGTGTACAGATATCTCCCTGAGAGAGAGGGGACTGAGAGACACCAGTCAGTGTACAGATATCTCCCTGAGAGAGAGAGAGGGGACTGAGAGACACCAGTCAGTGTACAGATATCTCCCTGAGAGAGAGGGGACTGAGAGACACCAGTCAGTGTACAGATATCTCCCTGAGAGAGAGGGGACTGAGAGACACCAGTCAGTGTACAGATATCTCCCTGAGGGAGAGGGGACTGAGAGACACCAGTCAGTGTACAGATATCTCCCTGAGGGAGAGGGGACTGGGAGACACCAGTCAGTGTACAGATATCTCCCTGAGAGAGAGGACTGAGAGACACCAGTCAGTGTACAGATATCTCCCTGAGAGAGAGAGGACTGAGAGACACCAGTCAGTGTACAGATATCCCCCTGAGAGAGAGGGGACTGAGAGACACCAGTCAATGTACAGATATCTCCCTGAGAGAGAGGGGACTGAGAGACACCAGTCAGTGTACAGATATCTCCCTGAGAGAGAGGGGACTGAGAGACACCAGTCAGTGTACAGATATCTCCCTGAGAGAGAGGGGACTGAGAGACACCAGTCAGTGTGCAGATATCTCCCTGAGAGAGAGAGGGGACTGAGAGACACCAGTCACTGTTCAGATATCTCCCTGAGAGAGAGGGGACTGAGAGACACCAGTCAGTGTACAGATATCTCCCTGAGGGAGAGGGGACTGAGGGACACCAGTCAGTGTACAGATATCACCCTGAGAGAGAGGGGACTGAGAGACGCCAGTCAGTGTACAGATATCTCCCTGAGGGAGAGGGGACTGAGAGACACCAGTCAGTGTACAGAAATCTCCCTGAGAGAGAGGGGACTGAGAGACACCAGTCAGTGTACAGATATCTCCCCGAGAGAAAGGGGACTGAGAGACACGAGTCAGTGTACAGATATCTCCCTGAGACAGAGGGGACTGAGAGACACCAGTCAGTGTACAGATATCTCCGTGAGAGAGAGAGGACTGAGAGACACCAGTCAGTGTACAGATATCTCCCTGAGAGGGGACTGAGAGACACCAGTCAGTGTACAGATATCTCCCTGAGCGAGAGGGGACTGAGAGACACCAGTCAGTGTACAGATATCTCCCTGAGAGAGAGGGGACTGAGAGATACCAGTCAGTGTATAGATATCTCCCTGAGAGAGAGGGGACTGAGAGACACCAGTTAGTGTACAGATATCTCCCTGAGAGAGAGGGGGGACTGAGAGACACCATTCAGTGTACAGATATCTCCCTGAGAGAGAGGGGACTGAGAGACACCAGTCAGTGTACAGATATCTCCCTGAGAGAGAGAGGGGACTGAGAGACACCAGTCAGTGTACAGATATCTCCCTGAGAGAGAGGGGACTGAGAGACACCAGTCAGCGTGCAGATATCTCCCTGAGAGAGAGGGGACTGAGAGACACCAGTCAGTGTACAGAAATCTCCCTGAGAGAGAGAGGGGACTGAGAGACACCAGTCAGTGTACAGATATCTCCCCGAGAGAAAGGGGACTGAGAGACACGAGTCAGTGTACAGATATCTCCCTGAGACAGAGGGGACTGAGAGACACGAGTCAGTGTACAGATATCTCCGTGAGAGAGAGAGGACTGAGAGACACCAGTCAGTGTACAGATATCTCCCTGAGAGGGGACTGAGAGACACCAGTCAGTGTACAGATATCTCCCTGAGAGAGAGGGGACTGAGAGACACCAGTCAGTGTACAGATATCTCCCTGAGAGAGGGGACTGAGAGATACCAGTCAGTGTATAGATATCTCCCTGAGAGAGAGGGGACTGAGAGACACCAGTCAGTGTACAGATATCTCCCTGAGAGAGAGAGGGGACTGAGAGACACCAGTCAGTGTACAGATATCTCCCTGAGAGAGAGGGGACTGAGAGACACCAGTCAGTGTGCAGATATCTCCCTGAGAGAGAGGGGACTGAGAGACACCAGTCAGTGTACAGATATCTCCCTGATAGAGAGGGGACTGAGAGACACCAGTCAGTGTACAGATATCTCCCTGAGAGAGAGGGGACTGAGAGACACCAGTCAGTGTACAGATATCTCTCTGAGAGAGAGGGGACTGAGAGACACCAGTCAGTGTACAGATATCTCCCTGAAAGAGAGGGGGGACTGAGAGACACCAGTCAGTGTACAGATATCTTCCTGAGAGAGAGAGGGGACTGAGAGACACCAGTCAGTGGATAGATATCTCCCTGAGAGAGGGGGGACTGAGAGACACCAGTCAGTGTACAGATATCTCCCTGAGAGAGAGGGGACTGAGAGACACCAGTCAGTGTACAGATATCTCCCTGAGAGAGAGGGGACTGAGATACACCAGTCAGTGTACAGATATCTCCCTGAGAGAGAGGGGACTGAGGAAGAGGAGCTGGCTCTCAGAGACCAGTCTGAGTGAGACGGCACTGTTAGAAGGCATTTGAAGGATTGTAACCCAGGGGTTAGGCTGTATGCTTGTTTTCCGGCCCCTGGTCCTGCTAATCCCCACGCTCTCTTGCAGGGTGCAGACTCCAGGAAGGGCTACACGGACGGACTCTGGAACAAGAAGCGTTTCTTCAGCTGCGCCGAGAACGGAGGTGTGTTCGTGGCAGCCTGTAGGCTGGAGCCTGACGAGGAGGCCCGAGTTCAGGGGCGGGCGGGGGGCGACCCCTGCAGGAGCGAGCTGACTGGGCGACAGGCCCCTGCCCTCCAGCCGGGCAGCCGGGTCTACTTCAAGCAAGCGGGCACCCTGAGGTTCGGGCAGGTCAAGTACTGTGGAGCCTGCTCGGGTAAGGCCGAGGGCGGCGTTTACGTGGGAATCCAGCTGGTAAGTCATGCCCTCATGGTGCTTCTGAGAATCCTCGCGGGAGGTTGGTGAGCCATCAATCGCACGAGAGACGAGTTGCTATACAAAAGTTCGGCCTTAATAAGCTAGAACTCAGCCCTGCGGTTGTCTACAATAAAATGGACGACCGCCAGGGCGCTTCGACTATTTATACCTCGGTAAGGAGGTGTGGTTAACTCAGCCTCTCGACCAATCGGAGAGCTGTCACATGACTGGTCTCAACCAATCGGTCGAGAGGCACATGACCGTCCAGGGCCAATGGTAAGCCGGTGTTCTGCACCAATGGCAGACAGCTATGCAAATCATATCACCACAGGAAGTGAGTGGGGGGGGGGGGGGGGTGTCAGCTATCAGTGCAGGCCGGCCATGGTTTATGTCTAATTCACTTCTCTCCAGCCTAACCGGATATCTCCCTGAGGGAGATGTCTGCTGTCGATCGCACCACCTGAACCTCCTCCCTGCTCCTCTCCTGCTACCCCCACCCTCTTATATATCCTTCTATTCCTTTCTCCCTCATGGGTCTATCCCTCAAATCAATACGATTCACCTCAACCTCTGGCAGTGGCTCCCACGCTGGTGGTGATTGGCCGTGTAAGGCAGCAGTGGGCAACCTCGGCCAGCGAGTGGGCTGCATGAGTGGCCCCTCCTTGTTCTTAGCGGGCCACAAGATTGAAATGGGGCTCGTTCGCTAACCACGGCCCCTTGAATAAGATCAAATACGTTTAATGTGTGCCGAATATTTTGTAAGGAGGTTATGGAAAACACTTAATCGTTTATACATTAACACAATGGTAGCATAGTAGTTAGCACAATTGCTTCACAGCGCCAGGGTCCCAGGTTCGATTCCCGGCTTGGGTCACTGTCTGTGCGGAGTCTGCATGTTCTCCCCGTGTCTGCGTGGGTTTCCTCCGGGTGCTCCGGTTTCCTCCCACAGTCCAAAGATGTGCAGGTTAGGTGGATTGGCCATGATAAATTGCCCGTAGTGTCCTAAATTGCCCTTAGTGTTGGGTGGGGTTATGGGGATAGGGTGGAGTGTGGGCTTGGGTGGGGTGCTCTTTCCAAGAGCCGGTGCAGACTCGATGGGCCGAATGGCCTCCTTCTGCACCGTAAATTCTGTGAAACTCTATAAGAACCGTCACCAAATACAAATGGAATGACAGCAAAATAAATAGTCAGAAGAACCACTGAATTCCTACAGTGCAGAAGGAGGCCATTCGGTCCATCAAGTCTGCACCAACCCTCTGAAAGAGCCCCCTTCACAGGCCCAGTACCCCGCCCGATCCATTCTCTAACCTGCACATTTTTGAACACGAAGGGCAATTTAACATGGCCAATCCCACTTAAACTGCACATTTTGCCCTGTGGGAGGAAACCCACACAGACACGGGGAGAACGTGCAAACTCCACACAGACAGTCATCCAAGGTCAGAATCGAATCCAGGTCCCTGGCGCTGTGAGGCAACAGCGCTATTTACTGTGCCGCCATGCGATCACTTACGCCTGTTTGCACGCAGCGGGAGCGCATGGCCCTCATGATCAATGTTGTGCGCTATCGTCCCGCGCCCTCACTTCACTTTGACTTGACTTTTCGTGCGAATCATTTAAGTCAGACCGGCAGGAAAAAAAAAACCACGCGGACGTAAATTAACGGAATGTAGCGACCCTGCACAAATGTCCCGTGGAGTCCGTCACTCAGATGGCCCGCATGTGACTCCTTCCCCCCCGGGCCAAAGATTGGCCACCACTGCTTAAAGGGCCACACAGCAGAGTAAGGGTCACCTGAATGGGGTGTCCAATCGGGACTCAGAGTCGGGGAAGGGGAATCTCCCCAGGGTGAGGTGTTGTCTCAGGATGGACGCAGTCCAGAACAAGCAGCGCACATGCTTCCGCCGTTGTTGATACTTGTAAGTAAATCCTGTGGCCATTCTCACTGTTCTCCCCGGGACGTACGTTTCTCGTTATATCCCGATTGTGTTTATCAGCGACTCTCGTACATTCCGAGGAGTCTCAAGAGGGTGTATTGTTTGGGGTGATGCTTGGGGTGGGGGTGGGGGGGGAGTGGGGGGGGGGCGAGGGGGGGCGAGGGGGAGGGGGGGAGCGAGGGGGTGCGAGGGGGGGGGGTTCAGCTAATTTGCAACAACTCCCCAATCGTAAATCACACCAGCTTCTTTTGACCTAGTCGTCCGCACAAGAAAGAACACTTCATAGAGTCAGCAAGTCATGGAACGTACAGTGCAGAAGGAGGCTATTCGGCCTATCGAGACTACACCGGCCCTTGAAAGAGCACCCTACTTAAGCCCACACCTCCACCCTGTCCCCGTAACCCCACCTAACCTTTGGACACTAAGGGGCAATTTAGAATGCCCAATCCACCTGACCTGCACATCTTTGGACTGCGAGAGGAAACCGGAGCACCCGGAGGAAATTACCTGGAGCAGACACAGGGGGAAAGTGCAAACTCCACACAGACAGTCACCCGAGGTCAGAATTGAATCAGGTCCTTTGAGCTGTGAGGCAGCAGTGCTAACCACTGCACCACTGTGCCGCCCTTGAATTTGCGAATCCCGAGAGCTCATTAACCGTTAAAAATTAACAGGTCAGAAAGATGAAATGTTAATTAACAGTGATCAACAGTAAGAGTTTACAATTGAACAGACTTCTCACCAGCCATATCATAGAATTTACAGTGCAGAAGGGCGCCATTCAGCCCATCGAGTCTGCACTGGCCCGTGGAAAGAGTACCGTCCTTAAGCCCACACTTTCACCCTATCCCCATAACCCAACCTAACCTTTTTGACATACGGGGCAATTTTAGCACGGCCAATCCACCTAACCCGCACATCTTTGGACTGTGGGAGGAAACCGGAGCACCCGCAGGAAAACCCACGCACACACGGGGAAAACGTGCAGACTCCGCACAGACAGTCAACCGAGGCCAGAATTGAACCTGGGACCCTGGAGCTGTGAGGCAAAAGTGCTAACCACTGTGCCACCTTGCCGCCCTCCCTCCTCAGACCAGGACGCGAAGCGATGGCTCCGCAAATGTTGATAACAAAGGCGTCTTCTCGACACTTTCATTTTTACACCCTAAAGGTACAGAGGCCCACCTTAGCCAATTTCTGGAAATAGCCAATTGGCCTATCGTTTGTCAAGGTGAATTAAGCCCTTGGGGTTACAGCTAATTACGTGCTCATTGTCTTCACCCTCAGCGAACCTTCAGTGATATCCCTTATCTTGAGTTGGCCTAATCATTTATTGACATAACTGCCTGCCTGATGTATCATCGGGCATTTTGAATGACACCTATTCGCCTGTTAGCCCCATGCTCCTAAGCTTCGGTCACTCGGCGTGGAAAGGGATGGTGGAGGAGGAGGAGGAGGAGGACTTCCTTGTGAACCTGCCCCTGGGCCTGGCCGCGAACAGGCCCAGGTAGCGGGCAGTCAAGGAGCCAGGAGAGGGTGGAGAGGGGGCGGGATGAGGGTCTTGGGGAGGGAGCGCACCATGTCTGCCCGGCACGCTTCAGGCGTTTCCCGGGGAAGGGGTGTGATGATACACCCCAGGCACCGCCCCCTCCCAGGCACCGTGGTTCCCACGGGGCGTGGAAGTGTTTGACGGTGCCGGTGGGCACCGTGCGGCTTCTTCTCCGGGGGGGGGGGGGTGCACGCAGGTAGCAGCGGTAAGGTGAGTGCCTCCCTTCCCCCAACTCTCCACTATCTGCTGTCCAGACCTTTTAATGACCATCTTCGGCCATGAGGAGCTCGTCCGTCTTTCCCCTCTCTCCCATCATGCAGCCCATAAGCTGCATGTTATTTTACCAGCCTCACTACTGCACCTATTGATCAATTACTTATTCTTTAATTGTCTGTTATGGGAGCGGTGTTTCCAGAACCCCAGAATGTATCATGGCGTTCAACCAACCTCCCCCTTTAATGTATTATTGCTTTTGAAGCACACGGCTTGTTCCCCAGGTGTGGTATTACAATTATGGACACGTGGGTTTTTAAACACAAAACAATGTTTATTCCATGAATTCAACTTAACCTTTTGAAATAAACATTGGATCTCTTAACACCCCTTACTTCAAAGATAACCCCAAAAATAATACAACACTAAATAATCCCTCAAAATGTTCCTTCACACCTCCAAAAGACTTCACCTTTAACAACAGATATGAGGTTACATTCAATATACTTATAGTCTTCGGATTTTCAGACATCAACAGACCAGTTCCGTGTTTTCTTCTTGCAGCTTTTTGCAAAACACACAAACACTCCCAGCTTTCTCCTCAAACCTGCTTTCTCCTTTCAAACAGCTCACAGTAAACCAGCCAGGCACTTTTCAGCTGCTCTCTCTCAAACCTGAAACCAAAAGCAGAAGTGAGCTCAGCTCAGCTCCCCCCACCCTCTGACATCACTTCAGTAATATGAGCTGCTCCATTTCTTAAAGGTACATCGCTTAAACATCCATTTCTTAAAGGTACATCGCTTAAACATCCATTTCTTAAAGGTACACTCACATGACATGTCTCACAATCAAGGCTGTCTATCTCACAAATCTGGTTGGTTTCCAGTAATGCAATCACTGCTTCAGTTGTTGTGATGGCTGCTTCTGTCAATGTTCGTGCAGAATGGCTTCTGATCATGTTAAGTTTATTGACGCAAAATATTTGAGGCAGACTACGAAATGGTAGTCAACACTAAAACTGAGGGATGGATACTCTGGGTCGGATTCTGCGTCGCCCGACACCGAAATCGTGCTCGGCGATCGAGCGGAGAATGGATTGTCGCGCCGAAATCGGGGCCAGCGCCAGATTGACGCTGGTCAGCCGTGCTCCACACCCCCCCCCTCCAAACTGATGTCATCGTGACGCGTTTCGGCGGTGCTGGCACATCATTGGCCGGCCCGCCAGCGACGCTCTGCCCCAGCTGGACAGAGTTCCCGACGGCGCGGGACAAGTGTGGCCCCAGTGGTCAGGAACCAGGGTTTGCCGGCTGCGGACTGTGTTGCCACACTCGGCCGGGATCTATTCTGCTGGCCGGGGGGGGAGGGGGGGCTTGTGCTGCTGCGAGGGCTGGGGGGGGGGGGGGGGCACTGTTGGGGGGGGTGGTCACGGTTGGCAGGTTAGGTTATGCACACAGCCGCCGTTATGTTGTACGGCACGACGGCGGCAGGTCGTCAGTCGTGCGCATGCGCGGCGCGAGACCCGGCAATCCTCCGGCCGTTTTGCGCAGGCGTTTCATGCGGTGCCGGTGCTAGGCCCCTGACCAGTACCGGCATCAGTGAGTGGTTCGCGCCGGTTTGCCAGTCGTGAAACACCAAGGCCGGGATTCTCCGAAATCCCGGCCAAGTGTTGACGACGGCATCAGAACCGGCACGAGCGACGCCGGCCTCAACAGGCCTCCAGGCCCCGGGCATTCACACCTTCCCAAGGGGTTAGAACGGCGGCGGAGTGCTGTGCGCTGCTCCATCACTGAAAGCCTGCCCGCCGCGGGTCCACTCATGCGCGCCACGGCCATCTCCGCGCCGGCCCCCGGGCAAAATGACCCCTGACCGGTGACCGCGCTGCCACAATTGGCACTGATTCTCCGGTCACCGGAGAATCGGCGCCCGGTGTCAGAGCGGTGTGGCGGGATGTGCGCACCCTCCCGGCCATTCTCCGACCCGGAGTGGGATCGGAGAATCCCGGCCCAAGTGTCCCATGTCGGCATCGGCACTTAGCCGCAGAAACAGAGAATCCAGCCCCTTGTCTCAGGAGTGATGACTCTGACCAATTGCTAACTTTAAAGTTCAAACAAACTTTAATTTAAACACAGAATTAACCACATTAGCATCATAGATATAGTTTTACAATTATCAGTTAAACAGTTCTTAAACACAAGGTAATATTAAACTTGCACCTGAGACATTCACTATAAATAATTCAGCCAAGCTACCCAAACAGTTCAAATGCCACTTATAAATAAAGTTGACAATCGGGGTTACTTGCTTATCTGTGCAGGCCCTTTGGAGAGAGAAACTCTTGGATAAACTTGAAAATCCTTCTGTCTTGTCAGACTCAAATCCAATGGCAAACTGCTGTTCAACATAAAATTTTGTAGCAGATTGGAAAACTGCAGACAGACCTGGCTCCTCCCATTAATTACATAATCTGTATCAGTTTCATGGCCCTGCTCAGCGTTACGACACCCTGGGCGAGAGCACAGTCAATTCCAGCCCCACAGGCCCCGGAGTCCCAACGTAAGTGAATTAACCAACAATCACCACCTGTTACCGGGCAGAGTACAACCTTTTGGGCCCCAGCCAATCAATGAAACCGAGTCCCACCCCATCTCCCTTTCTGGTGCTGAAAGATCTGAAGCTCCTGTTCAAACGACCAGAAACTAGCAGAGTGTTCGCTCACTCCTGTAACTTCTCAGTTCCTCATTCTCACTGCTGCTTGACTTAAAGACACAGGTCCATTAGTCACCCATGGATTAAAAATGATAACGGAAAAATAAAAGAAAGCAGAAATAAGAGAATAAACAGGAATGATGGGAGGCATTCTTCGACCCTCCGCGCCGGAATTGCGCACGGCGTGGGGGCGGAGAATAGACGTTCACGTCGGAAATCCCGCACGACGGTGCTTCCGCTATTCTCCGCTCACCCGTCAGTGGTCGGCACGGCGCCGGTCGGAGGACAGTTGGAACAGGCCTCCGCGGCGATCCTCTGTGGTCTACCGGCCGAACTCCCGCCGCCGTGGTTTACATCTGGTACCACCCGGCGAGAGCTCGGACCTGCGGCCGTGGTGGCCGTCCTGGTGGGGGGGGGGCGGGAATCTGACTCGGGAGGGGAGGGCCTCAACGGTGGCCAGGCCCGCGATCGGCAGACCATCGCGATTTGTAGGGGACCTACCTTACTATACACGGGCCCGCTGTGTGGCTCCGCCGTGTCAATACCCCTCCCCCCTCACTCGGATCGCTTTTCCTCGCTTTTTCGAGGAAAAGGTCCGGAGAGATTCTTGCCCGTTTTCCGGCAGGCGTGGGGTCTTAGTTCCCAAAAGAAGAGATTGCCGGCCTATATATAACAATTTCTACATTCATCACACTGCTACCAAACAGGCCCCAGAACCGCTCTGCGGGCCTACAGGTGGTACACCACACTGAGGACAGAGGGGTATTGGAGAGTGATATCACCCCAGAGTGAGGGGGGAGGGATATTGGAGAGTGATATTACTCCAGAGGTGAGGGGGGAGGGGTATTGGAGAGTGATATTACCCCAGAGTGAGGGGGAGGGGTATTGGAGAGTGATATTACCCCAGAGTGAGGGGGAGAGGGGTATTGGAGAGTGATATCACCCCAGAGTGAGGGGGGAGGGGTATTGGAGAGTGATATCACCCCAGAGTGAGGGGGAGGGGTATTGGAGAGTGATATTACCCCAGGGTGAGGGGGGAGGGGTATTGGAGAGTGATATTACCCCAGAGTGAGGGGAGAGGGGTATTGGAGAGTGATATTACCCCAGAGTGAGGGGGGAGGGGTATTGGAGAGTGATACTACCCCAGAGTGAGGGGGGAGGGGTATTGGAGAGTGATATTACCCCAGAGTGAGGGGGGAGGGGTATTGGAGAGTGATATTACCCAGAGTGAGGGGGGAGGGGTATTGGAGAGTGATATTACCCCAGAGTGAGGGGGGAGGGTATTGGAGAGTGATATCACCCCAGAGTGAGGGGGGAGGGGTATTGGAGAGTGATATTACCCCAGAGTGAGGGGGGAGGGGTATTGGAGAGTGATATTACCCCAGAGTGAGGGGGGAGGGGTATTGGAGAGTGATATTACCCCAAGAGTGAGGGGGGAGGGTATTGGAGAGTGATATTACCCCAGAGTGAGGGGGGAGGGGTATTGGAGAGTGATATTACCCCAGAGTGAGGGGGAGGGTATTGGAGAGTGATATTACCCCAGAGTGAGGGGGGGAGGGGTATTGGAGAGTGATATTACCCCAGAGTGAGGGGAGAGGTGTATCGGGAGAGTGATATTACCCCAGAGTGAGGGGGAAGGGGTATTGGAGAGTGATATTACCCCAGTGAGGGGGAGGGGTATTGGAGAGTGATATTACCCCAGTGAGGGGGAGGGGTATTGGAGAGTCATATTACCCCAGAGTGAGGGGGGAGGAGTATTGGAGAGTGATATTACCCCAGAGTGAGGGGGAAGGGGTATTGGAGAGTGATATTACCCCAGAGTGAGGGGGGAGGGGTATTGGAGAGTGATATTACCCCAGAGTGAGGGGGGAGGGGTATTGGAGAGTGATATTACCCCAGAGTGAGGGGGGAGGTGTATTGGAGAGTGATATTACCCCAGAGTGAGGGGAGAGGTATTGGAGAGTGATATTACCCCAGAGTGAGGGGGAGAGGGGTATTGGAGAGTGATATTACCCCAGAGTGAGGGGGAGAGGGGTATTGGAGGGTGATATTACCCCAGAGTGAGGGGAGAGGGGTATCGGGAGAGTGATATTACCCCAGAGTGAGGGGGGAGGGGTATTGGAGAGTGATATTACCCCAGAGTGAGGGGGGAGGGGGTATTGGAGAGTGATATTACCCCAGAGTGAGGGGAGAGGTATTGGAGAGTGATATTACCCCAGAGTGAGGGGGAGAGGGGTATTGGAGAGTGATATTACCCCAGAGTGAGGGGGGAGGGGTATTGGAGAGTGATATTACCCAGAGTGAGGGGGGAGGGGTATTGGAGAGTGATATTACCCCAGAGTGAGGGGGGAGGGGGTATTGGAGAGTGATATTACCCCAGAGTGAGGGGGGAGAGGTATTGGAGAGTGATATTACCCCAGAGTGAGGGGGGAGGGTATTGGAGGGTGATATTACCCCAGAGTGAGGGGGGAGGGGTATTGGAGAGTGATATTACCCCAGAGTGAGGGGGAGAGGGTATTGGAGAGTGATATTACCCCAGAGTGAGGGGGAGGGGTATTGGAGAGTGATATTACCCCAGAGTGAGGGGGGAGGGGTATTGGAGAGTGATATCACCCCAGAGTGAGGGGGGGAGGGGGTATTGGAGAGTGATATTACCTCAGAGTGAGGGGGGAGGGGTATTGGAGAAGGATGTTCCCCTGCGATGAGTTGGTGTCATTGAGACACATTCAGGAATGTCCGTATTTGACGTCTTTTCTCGTGTTTCTCTTCCCCGGACCAGGATTGTCCTGTTGGCAATTGGGACGGCTGGGTCGACGGTCGGCAGTTATGTACCATTACCGACCCAGATTACGGAATCTTGCTGCCCCTTCGCGACGTACATCCTGGTAAGGACCCCCCCCCCCCCCGGCGTGTCGGCACCATCCCTTGCTGTCGCAGCCCCACCCCCCCCCCCCTCCTCACCCACCCACCCCAGGACTCAACTGGGTCCCACCATTGGGGAAACACGTGACCCACACCACAAACAGTTTCAAAAGCCTCCCAAGCGCATTGCGCGACATCTTTCGTCAGTTTGGGAGGGCCTTTGCCGCCATCCCGTAGCTGGCCCTCACTCCCAGGTCCCCGCGGGATTTGGGCGTCTATCTTTTTAATTCAATTTTAGAGCGCCCAATTCTTTTTTTTTTCCAATTAAGGGGCAATTTAGCGTGGCCAATCCACCTACCCTGCACATCTTTGGGTTGTGGGGGCGAAACCCACGCAGACACGGGGAGAATGTGCAAACTCCACACGGACAGTGACCCAGAGCCGGGATCGAACCTGGAACCTCGGCGCCATGAGGCAGCAATGCTAACCTCCGCGCCACCGTGCTGCCCCTGATACAACGCACATCCTAATTGAGGACGGAGGCAGGGAGGAGCTTCCTGTCCAGGAGGATGGTCAGTCTTTGGAATTCCCACAGGAGCAAAGTGGGGGGTGGGGG
>NC_052162.1:129034361-129088934 GCF_902713615.1 Scyliorhinus canicula | reverse complement strand
GGTGTTTGGAGTCCATTGGGATTGTGTACAGTGGGAGTGAATGGGAAGGGGTTTGGGTCCATTGGGATTGTGTACTGTGGGAGTGAATGGGGAGGGGTTTGGGTCCATTGGGATTGTGTACAGTGGGAGTGAATGGGAAGGGGTTTGGGTCCATTGGGATTGTGTACAGTGGGAGTGAATGGGAAGGGATTTGGGTCCATTGGGATTGTGTACAGTGGGAGTGAATGGGAAGGGGTTTGGATCCATTGGGATTGTGCACAGTGGGAGTGAATGGAAGGGCTTTGGGTCCATTGGGATTGTGCACAGTGGGAGTGAACGGGAAGGGGATTGGGTCATTGGGATTGTGTACAGTGGGAGTGAATGAGAAGGGGTTTGGGTCCATTGGGATTGTGTACAGTGGGAGTGAATGGGAAGGGGTTTGGGTCCATTAGGATTGTGTACAGTGGGAGTGATTGGGAAGGGGGTTGGATCCATTGGGATTGTGTACAGTGGGAGTGAATGGGAAGGGGATTGGGTCCATTGGGATTGTATACAATGGGAGTGAATGGGAAAGGGGTTTGGATCCATTGGGATTGTGTACAGTGGGAGTGAATGGGAAGGGGTTGGGTCCATTGGATTGTGTACAATGGGAGTGAATGGGAAGGGGTTTGGGTCCATTGGGATTGTGTACTGTGGGAGTGAATGGGGAGGGGTTTGTGTCCATTGGGATTGTGTACAGTGGGAGTGAATGGGAAGGGGTTTGGGTCCATTGGGATTGTGTACAGTGGGAGTGATTGGGAAGGGGTTTGGATCCATTGGGATTGTGTACAGTGGGAGTGAATGGGGAGGGGTTGTGTCCATTGGGATGTGTACAGTGGGAGTGAATGGGATGGGGTTTGTGTCATTGGGATTGTGTACAGTGGGAGTGAATGGGAAGGGTTTGGGTCCATTGGGATTGTGTACAGTGGGAGTGAATGGGAAGGGATTTGGGTCCATTGGGATTGTGTACAGTGGGGGTGAATGGGAAGGGGTTTGGATCCATTGGGATTGTGCACAGTGGGAGTGAATGGGAAGGGCTTTGGGTCCTTGGGATTGTGCACAGGGGAGTGAACGGGAAGGGGATTGGGTCATTGGGATTGTGTACAGTGGGAGTGAATGAGAAGGGGTTTGGGTCCATTGGGATTGTGTACAGTGGGAGTGAATGGGAAGGGGTTTGGGTCCATTAGGATTGTGTACAGTGGGAGTGATTGGGAAGGGGGTTGGATCCATTGGGATTGTGTACAGTGGGAGTGAATGGGAAGGGGTTTGGGTCCATTGGATTGTGTACAATGGGAGTGAATGGGAAGGGGGTTGGGTCCATTGGGATTGTGTACAATGGGAGTGAATGGGAAGGGGTTTGGGTCATTGGGATTGTGTACAGTGGGAGTGAATGGGAAGGGGTTTGTGTCCATTAGCATTGTGTACAGTGGGAGTGAACGGGAAGGGGTTTGGGTCCATTGGGATTGTGTACAGTGGGAGTGAATGGAAGGGGTTTGTGTCCATTAGGATTGTGTACAGTGGGAGTGAACGGGAAGGGGTTTGGGTCCATTGGGATTGTGTACAGTGGGAGTGAATGGGAAGGGGGTTGGGTCCATTGGGACTGTGTACAGTGGGAGTGAATGGGAAGGGGATTGGGTCCATTGGGATTGTGTACAGTGGGAGTGAATGGGAAGGGGTTTGTGTCCATTAGCATTGTGTACAGTGGGAGTGAACGGGAAGGGGTTTGGGTCCATTGGGATTGTGTACAGTGGGAGTGAATGGGAAGGGGGTTGGGGCCATTGGGACTGTGTACAGTGGGAGTGAATGGGAAGGGGTTTGGGTCCATTGGTGTTGTGTACAGTGGGAGCGAATGGGAAGTGGTTTGGGTCCATTAGGATTGTGCACAGTGGGAGTGAATGGGAAGGGGTGTGGGTCCATTGGGATTGTGTACAGTGGGAGTGAATGGGAAGGGGTTTGGGTCCATTGGGATTGGATACAATGGGAGTGAATGGGAAGGGGTTTGGGTCCATTGGGACTGTGTACAGTGGGAGTGAATGGGAAGGGGTTTGGGTCCATTGGGATTGTGTACAGTGGGAGTGAATGGGAAGGGGTTTGGGTCCATTGGGATTGTGTACAATGGGAGTGAATGGGAAGGGGTTGGGTCCATTGGGATTGTGTACAATGGGAGTGAATGGGAAGGGGTTTGGGTCCATTGGGATTGTGTACAGTGGGAGTGAATGGGAAGGGGTTTGTGTCCATTAGGATTGTGTACAGTGGGAGTGAACGGGAAGGGGTTTGGGTCCATTGGGATTGTGTACAGTGGGAGTGAATGGGAAGGGGGTTGGGTCCATTGGGACTGTGTACAGTGGGAGTGAATGGGAAGGGGATTGGGTCCATTGGGATTGTGTACAGTGGGAGTGAATGGGAAGGGGTTTGTGTCCATTAGGATTGTGTACAGTGGGAGTGAACGGGAAGGGGTTTGGGTCCTTTGGGATTGTGTACAGTGGGAGTGAATGGGAAGGGGGTTGGGTCCATTGGGACTGTGTACAGTGGGAGTGAATGGGAAGGGGTTTGGGTCCATTGGTGTTGTGTACAGTGGGAGCGAATGAGAAGTGGTTTGGGTCCATTAGGATTGTGCACAGTGGGAGTGAATGGGAAGGGGTTTGGGTCCATTGGGATTGTGTACAGTGGGAGTGAATGGGAAGGGGTTTGGGTCCATTGGGATTGGATACAATGGGAGTGAATGGGAAGGGGTTTGGGTCCATTGGGACTGTGTACAGTGGGAGTGAATGGGAAGGGGTTTGGGTCCATTGGGATTGTGTACAGTGGGAGTGAATGGGAAGGGGTTTGGGTCCATTGGGATTGTGTACAGTGGGAGTGAATGGGAAGGGGTTTGGATGCATTGGGATTGTGTACAGTGGGAGGTGAATGGGAAGGGGTTTGGGTCCATTGGGATTGTGTACAGTGGGAGTGAATGGGAAGGGGTTTGGGTCCATTGGGATTGTGTACAGTGGGAGTGAATGGGAAGTGGATTGGGTCCATTGGGATTGTGTACAGTGGGAGTGAATGGGAAGGGGTTTGGGTCCATTGGGATTGTGTACAATGGGAGTGAATGGGAAGGGGTTTGGATCCATTGGGATTGTGTACAATGGGAGTGAATGGGAAGGGGTTTGGGTCCATTGGATTGTGGACAATGGGAGTGAATGGGAAGGGGTTTGGGTCCATTGGGATTGTGTACAGTGGGAGTGAATGGGAAGGAGTTTGGGTCCATTGGGATTGTGTACAGTGGGAGTGAATGGGAAGGGGTTTGGGTCTATTGGGATTGTGTAGAGTAGGAGTGAATGGGAAGGGGTTTGGGTCCATTGGGATTGTGTACAGTGGGAGTGAATGGGAAGGAGTTTGGGTCCATTGGGATTGTGTACAATGGGAGTGAATGGGAAGGTGTTTGGATCCATTGGGATTGTGTACAATGGGAGTGAATGGGAAGGGGTTTGGGTCCATTGGGATTGTGGACAATGGGAGTGAATGGGAAGGGGTTTGGGTCCATTGGGATTGTGTACAGTGGGAGTGAATGGGAAGGAGTTTGGGTCCATTGGGATTGTGTACAGTGGGAGTGAATGGGAAGGGGTTTGGGTCCATTGGGATTGTGTAGAGTAGGAGTGAATGGGAAGGGGGTTGGGTCCATTGGGATTGTGGACAATGGGAGTGAATGGGAAGTGGTTTGGGTCCATTGGGAATGTGTACAGTGGGAGTGAATGGGAAGGGGTTTGGGTCCATTGGGATTGTGTACAGTGGAAGTGAATGGGAATGGGTTTGGGTCCATTGGGAATGTGTACAGTGGGAGTGAATGGGAAGGGGTTTGGGTCCATTGGGATTGTGTAGAGTAGGAGTGAATGGGAAGGGGTTTGGGTCCATTGGGATTGTGTACAGTGGGAGTGATTGGGAAGGGGTTTGGGTCCATTGGGATTGTGTACAGCGGGAGGTGAATGGGAAGGGGTTTGGGTCCATTGGGATTGTGTACAATGGGAGTGAATGGGAAGGGGTTTGGATCCATTGGGACTGTGTACAATGGGAGTGAATGGGAAGTGGTTTGGGTCCATTGGGATTGTGTACAGTGGGAGTGAATGGGAAGGGGTTTGGGTCCATTGGGATTGTGTACAGTGGGAGTGAATGGGAAGGGGTTTGGGTCCATTGGGAATGTGTACAGTGGGAGTGAATGGGAAGGGGTTTGGGTCCATTGGGATTGTGTATAGTAGGAGTGAATGGGAAGGGGTTTGGGTCCATTGGGATTGTGTACAGTGGGAGTGATTGGGAAGGGGTTTGGGTCCATTGGGATTGTGTACAGTGGGAGTGAATGGGAAGGGGTTTGGGTCCATTGGGAATGTGTACAGTGGGAGTGAATGGGAAGGGGATTGGGTCCATTGGGATTGTGTAGAGTAGGAGTGAATGGGAAGGGGTTTGGGTCCATTGGGATTGTGTACAGTGGGAGTGATTGGGAAGGGGTTTGGGTCCATTGGGATTGTGTACAGCGGGAGTGAATGGGAAGGGGTTTGGGTCCATTGGGATTGTGTACAATGGGAGTGAATGGGAAGGGGTTTGGGTCCATTGGGATTGTGTACAGTGGGAGTGAATGGGAAGGGGTTTGTGTCCATTGGGATTGTGTACAATGGGAGTGAATGGGAAGGGGTTTGGGTCCATTGGGAATTGTGTACAGTGGGAGTGAATGGGAAGGGGTTTGGGTCCATTGGGATTGTGTACAGTGGGAGTGAATGGGAAAGGGTTTGGGTCCATTGGGATTGTGCACAGTGGGAGTGAATGGGAAGGGGTTTGTGTCCATTGGGATTGTGTACAGTGGGAGTGAATGGGAAGGGGTTTGGGTCCATTGGGATTGTGTACAGTGGGAATGAATGGGAAGGGGTTTGGGTCCATTGGGATTGTGTACAGTGGGAGTGAATGGGAAGGGCTTTGGGTCCATTGGGATTGTGTACAGTGGGCGTGAATGGGAAGGGGTTTGGGTCCATTGGGATTGTGTACAGTGGGAGTGAATGGGAAGGGGTTTGGGTCCATTGGGATTGTGTAGAGTGGGAGTGAATGGGAAGGGGTTTGGGTCCATTGGGATTGTGCACAGTGGGAGTGAATGGGAAGGGGTTTGTGTCCATTGGGATTGTGTACAGTGGGAGTGAATGGGAAGGGGTTTGGGTCCATTGGGATTGTGTACAGTGGGAGTGAATGGGAAGGGGTTTGGGTCCATTGGGATTGTGTACAGTGGGAGTGAATGGGAAGGGGTTTGGGTCCATTGGGATTGTGTACAGTGGGAGTGAATGGGAAGGGGTTTGGGTCCATTGGGATTGTGTACAGTGGGAATGATTTATTTCTCTCTTTGCGCAGTTTCTGACCGGGAGAATAAGATTACAGCCCCAGAGTCCCTCCGACATCCCACTCTCGATGACAAAGAAACCAGTCCCTTCAAACTGAAGGAAGACCAGATGAGGCGCGGGGGAAGCCATTCGCTGACAGGATTAGTCAGCGAGCCGTACGGGGTATGGAGCTCCGTGCCGAGCGAGAAGGGAAGGAGAGGATTGCCCCTGGAGGTGGAGTCGATGGTGGAAGTGAACAGCCCACCTCTCTATGGGGTCATTCGCTGGATTGGAGAGGTGCCCACGCAGACTGAGACCCTCGCTGGGCTGGAAATGGTACCGACTGACTCATTATGAACCAATACTCTGTCCTTCATGCATTTCTGTCCAGTCCCCATCAAACACTGCTGGGGCCGCGACAGTATTGGGTTTGATACAGAGGGCGCAATCCAACCAAATTGAAACAGAGGCCCGTGCGTGGCGAGTGCGTTTAGCCGGCTGATTCTCGGCATTCGCAACACCGATAAACACCACGCGACCTATTGAGACTCATTGGCAAACTCTGTAGCCAAAGCCGCACTTAATCCCGTTTCCGGCACTGAGGACCTCTGCTGGCCAAATACCCTCAGTGCAGGGCAAGATCAGGATTTATCATAGAATTTACAGTGCAGAAGGAGGACATTCGGCCCATCGAGTCTGCACCGGCTCTTGGAAAGAGCACCCTACCCAAGGTCCACACCTCCACCCTATCCCCATAACCCAGTAACTCCACCCAACACTAAGGACAATTTTGGACACTAAGGGCAATTTATCATGGCCAATCCACCTAACCTGCACATCTTTGGACTGTGGGAGGAAACCGGAGCACCCGGAGGAAACCCACACACACACGGGGAGGATGTGCAGACTCCGCACAGACAGTGACCCAGACTGGAATCGAACCTGGGACCCTGGAGCTGTGAAGCAATTGTGCTATCCACTATGCTACCGTGCTGCCCGTGATTTGAACATAGCATTGCGACCTCGTGATGCCCCTGACATGAAACGGGGACCCCCCCCCCCAAAGCCCCAACCCACCTTGAAGAGGGTCATCGGGCCCCACCGCACAACACCTCCCATATGTAGGACAGCCCCAAGCGGGAAGCACGATGGCACAGTGGTTAGCACTGTTGCTTCACAGCGCCAGGGACCCGGGTTCGATTCCCGGCTTGGGTCACTGTCTGTGTGGAGTCTGCACGTCCTCCCCGTGTCTGCGTGGGTTACCCCCGGGTGCTCCGGTTTCCTCCCACAAGTCCAAAGATGTGCAGGTTAGGTGGATTGGTCCTTCGTGTCCGAGAAAGGTGAAGTTGAGTTACGGGGAGTGGGTGGGGGTGTGGGCTTGAGTAGGGTGCTCTTTCCAAGGGCCAGTGCAGACTCGATGGGCCGAGTGGCCTCCTTCTGCACTGTAAATGCCAGCCTGGCACCTCGGCACTGCCAGCCTATCAGTGCCCTGCCATTGCCACCTGGACACTATGGCAGTGCCAGTGCCAAGGTGACCAGCTGACACCAGAGAGCCAGCGCCTGGGTATCTCCGATCCCATTGGGTGACCCCCACAAGTCCCATTGCCTCGGGTCCCTGTTGATGGAGACCAACACTGATTGCCGCTCGAGGGCACAGGGAGAAAGTGCAGACTTCACCCACGCAGTAACCCAGAGGCCGGATTTGAACCCGGGCACCTGGCGCTGTGAGGCAGCAGTGCTAACCACTGTGCCGTGTGCACCTGTACCACCACCTTGCCACCGCCTGCAAGTTCCCCCCCCCCTCCGAGCCCCACACTCACCATCCTGACTGGGAAATATATCGGCCGTTCCTTCACTGTCGCTGGGTCACAATCCTGGCCCTCCCTCCCTGACAGCACTGTGGGTGTTACCCACACCACACAGGGACTGCAGCCGGTTCAAGATGGCGGCTCACCCACCACCTTCCCAAGGGGCAATTAGGGATGGGCAACAAATGCTGGGCCCGGCCAGCGATGCCCACATCCTGTTAAAGTTGCTGTTGGTACGTTGTTGCCTTGGCGATGGCGGCAATGTTCGGGACGGGGGAGGGTGGGGTGGTTGATTGATGAGGCCTGGCCTGGTGCCTCGAAGGATCCGTACTGACCATGTTTCTCTTTGTGTGTGTGTGTGTGTGTTGGCAGGAGGTGGCTCTACAAACTGGCTGCACAGACGGCACCTACTGTGGTCGGCGTTATTTCCGATGCCCCCCGAACAAGGCCCTGTTCGTCAAGCTGAAAACCTGTAGGCCCGACTCCCGGTTCCACTCTCTGTCTCCTTCAGGCAATCCCGTCGAACGGTTCAACTCACTCGGTAAGGGGCGGGTGTGGTTGGGTGGGGCTGGGGGGGGGGGGGGGGGGGGTGGGATTTGAGGTAGTGGTCTGAGGGTGGGGGGGGGGTAGCGGGAGAGGGTGCACGAGGGGTGGGTGTGTGGGGCGGGTGAGGGGAGAAGCCGAAAGGAAAATCAGGGTGAGGAGAGGAAGGGTGAGGGGGGGCGGAGATGGGGGCGCGAGGGGAGAGGGCGAAGATGCGAGGTGGGAGGAGACAGGGATAGGGGAGAGGAGGGAGGCTGGAGGGAGAGGAGGAATGCGGGCGGTGGTAGGAGGCGGAGGGGAGCAGTCGGAGGGAGGACGGATCACAGCCAGAGGAATGGGACGGGAGGAACCTGGAGTCGAAGGGCGGAGAGAAGGTCAGGAGGAAGGAATGGGGGATGGAGGAAGGAATGGAAGAGAAGGAGGAGAGTACGATGTGAGGAGGGGGAGAGGCGGAACGGGGTGAGGGTGTGGAGTCCATGGAGTGATGTGAAAACAAGGATGAGGTTTTTTAAATCAAAGCCTTAAAGGACCGGGATCCAATATAGGACAGCGAGCGAAAGGGGTAATAATGTTAATTATAACCCAAGCCAGACTTTAAATTATGAAACATGATAAAAATCCTCTTTTCCAAGCTGGTTTATCTGCAGATTTCAGCATTACAGGTGCCTACCCACCCTCCCACCCGGTATGCCCCGACGGTCTCTCTTTACAGGTACTCTAGGTACTTAAGTGAACAATGCCCTTCAGCTGGGCATCTTTCTTCATTCATTCATGAGAAGTTGGCAGCATTTGCTTCCCATCCTCACTTTCCCTTCAACTAAGTGGCTTGCTCGACCAGATCAAAGGGGTATTTAAGACGAAACCACGTTGATGAGGATCTGGAACGTATTAATAATCGCTTATTGTCACGAGTAGGCTTCAGTGACGTTACTGTGAAAAGCCCCGAGTCGCCACATTCCGGCGCCTGTTCAGGGAGGCTGGTACGGGAATTGAACCTGCGCTGCTGGCATTGTTCTACTTTACAAACCAGCTGTTTAGCCCACTGTGCTAAACCAGCCCCTTGTCAGCCAGACCAGATAAGGACAGCGGATTTCCTTCCCTAAAGGACATTAGTGAACCTGATGGGCTTTTGTTCTTTTAACGACAGTCGACAATCAGGGTCGTCCTTAAGAGTTTTAATTCCAGGTTTTTAAAATTCCATTCAAATTTCAAGCCTTGTGGGTTTGGAATGCGGGTGCCCAGATCATTGCCCTTTGTGTCCGGATTACGGGTAACACTGACGAGCTGCCACGCCACCCGAGCTCCCGACCCCAGCCAATCCCAAAATGAACTTCCCCCCAATCGAGTGGAACGTGACGATCTGCGAGCTGCGGTGCGGAGCAACAGCGTGTTAAGGGCAGCACGGTAGCATTGTGGATAGCACAATTGCTTCACAGCTCCAGGGTCCCAGGTTCGATTCCCGGCTTGGGTCACTGTCTGTGTGGAGTCTGCACGTTCTCCCCGTGTGTGCATGGGTTTCCTCCGGGTGCTCCGGTTTCCTCCCACAGTCCAAAGATGTGCAGGTTAGGTGGATTGGCCGTGCTAAATTGCCCTTAGTGTCCAAAATTGCCCTTAGTGTTGGGTGGGGTTACTGGGTTATGGGGGTAGGGTGGAGGTGTTGACCTTGGGTAGGGTGCTCTTTCCAAGAGCCGGTGCAGACTCGATGGGCCGAATGGCCTCCTTCTGCACTGTAAATTCTCTCTATGTTTCCATGAGTGGAGACTGGCGGAGTGCAGGTCGTGAGAGAGGAGCTGCGGGGCGGGGTGGTAATGGTGTCTGAAGGGGATACAGGTTGGGGGAGAGCAGGAGGTGCAGTGGGCATAGAACGATTCAGGGTGGGAATCGACTCCGTCTTCAAAGCTCCGGGCAACAAAGGCAAGATTCTGACGGCAACTGCGGTTCCCTTTCAGATTTCAAGAACTGCAACAGCCCGAGAGTTAGGGAAAACACACCTCCAGAAAAGGGACGAGCAGCGATGGATGTCATCCAAGGCTGGAGGAAAGGAATTCAGGGTCATTGCAACTCCTGTTACCTGGACGCCACTCTCTTTTGGTAAGTGTGTTCAGAGAACTGAGAGCAGCGAGAAGATTAGACATGGAATGAAGCTCCCTCTACACTATCCCCCATCAAACACTCCCAGGACAGGTACAGCACAGGGTTAGATACAGAGTAAAGCTCCCTCTACACTGTCCCCATCAAACACTCCCAGGACAGGTACAGCACAGGGTTAGATACAGAGTAAAGCTCCCTCTACACTGTCCCCATCAAACAGTCCCAGGACAGGTACAGCACGGGGTTAGATACAGAGTAAAGCTCCCTCTACTCTCTCCCCATCGAACACTCCCAGGACAGGTACAGCACGGGGTTAGATACAGAGTAAAGCTCCCTCTACACTGTCCCCATCAAACATTCCCAGGACAGGTACAGCACGGGGTTAGATACAGAGTAAAGCTCCCTCTACACTGTCCCCATCAAACACTCCCAGGACAGGTACAGCACGGGGTTAGATACAGAGTAAAGCTTCCTCTACACTGTCCCCATCAAACACTCCCAGGACAGGTACAGCACGGGGTTAGATACAGAGTAAAGCTCCCTCTATACTGTCCCCATCAAACACTCCAAGGACAGGTACAGCACGGGGTTAGATACAGAGTAAAGCTCCCTCTACACTGTCCCCATCAAACACTCCCAGGACAGGTACAGCACGGGGTTAGATACAGAGTAAAGCTCCCTCTACACTGTCCCCATCAAACAGTCCCAGGACAGGTACAGCACGGGGTTAGATACAGAGTAAAGCTCCCTCTACGCTGTCCCCATCAAACACTCCCAGGACAGGTACAGCACGGGGTTAGATACAGAGTAAAGCTCCCTCTACACTGTCCCCATCAAACACTCCCAGGACAGGTACAGCACGGGGTTAGATACAGAGTAAAGCTCCCTCTACACTGTCCCCATCAAACTCTCCCAGGGCTGGGACAGCACGGGGTTAGATACAGAGTAAAGCTCCCTCTACACTGTCCCCATCAAACACTCCCAGGACAGGTACAGCACGGGGTTAGATACAGAGTAAAGCTCCTTCTACACTGTCCCCATCAAACACTCCCAGGACAGGTACAGCACGGGGTTAGATACAGAGTAAAGCTCCCTCTACACTGTCCCCATCAACCACTCCCAGGACAGGTACAGCACGGGGTTAGATACAGAGTAAAGCTCCCTCTACACTGTCCCCATCAAACACTCCCAGGACAGATACAGCACGGGGTTAGATACAGAGTAAAGCTCCCTCTACACTGTCCCCATCAAACACTCCCAGGACAGATACAGCACGGGGTTAGATACAGAGTAAAGCTCCCTCTACACTGTCCCCATTAAACACTCCCAGGACAGGTACAGCACGGGGTTAGATACAGAGTAAAGCTCCCTCTACACTGTCCCCATCAAACACTCCCAGGACAGGTACAGCACGGGGTTAGATACAGAGTAAAGCTCCCTCTACACTGTCCCAATCAAACACTCCCAGGACAGGTACAGAAGGGGTTAGATACAGAGTAAAGCTCCCTCTACACTATCCCCATCAAACACTCCCAGGACAGGTACAGCACGGGGTTAGATACAGAGTAAAGCTCCCTCTACACTGTCCCCATCAAACACTCCCAGGACAGATACAGCACGGGGTTAGATACAGAGTAAAGCTCCCTCTACACTGTCCCCATCAAACACTCCCAGGACAGATACAGCACGGGGTTAGATACAGAGTAAAGCTCCCTCTACACTGTCCCCATTAAACACTCCCAGGACAGGTACAGCACGGGGTTAGATACAGAGTAAAGCTCCCTCTACACTGTCTCCATCAAACACTCCCAGGACAGGTACAGCACGGGGTTAGATACAGAGTAAAGCTCCCTCTACACTGTCCCAATCAAACACTCCCAGGACAGGTACAGAAGGGGTTAGATACAGAGTAAAGCTCCCTCTACACTATCCCCATCAAACACTCTCGGGACAGGTACAGCACGGGTTAGATGCAGAGTAAAGCTCCCTTTACACTGTCCCCATCAAACATTCCCAGGACAGGTACAGCACGGGGTTAGATACAGAGTAAAGCTCCCTCTACACTGTCCCCATTAAACACTCCCAGGACAGGTACAGCACAGGGTTAGATACAGAGTAAAGCTCCCTCTACACTGTCCCCATCAAACACTCCCAGGACAGATACAGCACGGTGTTAGATACAGAGTAAAGCTACCTCTACACTGTCCCCATCAAACACTCCCAGGACAGGTACAGCACGGGGTTAGATACAGAGTAAAGCTCCCTCTACACTGTCCCCATCAAACACTCCCAGGACAGGTACAGCACGGGGTTAGATACAGAGTAAAGCTCCCTCTACACTGTCCCCATCAAACACTCCCAGGACAGGTACAGCACGGGGTTAGATACAGAGTAAAGCTCCCTCTACACTGTCCCCATCAAACACTCCCAGGACAGGTACAGCACGGGGTTAGATACAGAGTAAAGCTCCCTCTACACTGTCCCCATCAAACACTCCCAGGACAGATACAGCACGGGGTTAGATACAGAGTAAAGCTCCCTCTACACTGTCCCCATCAAACACTCCCAGGACAGATACAGCACGGGGTTAGATACAGAGTAAAGCTCCCTCTACACTGTCCCCATTAAACACTCCCAGGACAGGTACAGCACGGGGTTAGATACAGAGTAAAGCTCCCTCTATACTGTCCCCATCAAACACTCCAAGGACAGGTACAGCACGGGGTTAGATACAGAGTAAAGCTCCCTCTACACTGTCCCCATCAAACACTCCCAGGACAGGTACAGCACGGGGTTAGATACAGAGTAAAGCTCCCTCTACACTGTCCCCATCAAACAGTCCCAGGACAGGTACAGCACGGGGTTAGATACAGAGTAAAGCTCCCTCTACACTGTCCCCATCAAACACTCCCAGGACAGGTACAGCACGGGTTAGATACAGAGTAAAGCTCCCTCTACACTGTCCCCATCAAACACTCCCAGGACAGGTACAGCACGAGGTTAGATACAGAGTAAAGCTCCCTCTACACTGTCCCCATCAAACACTCCCAGGACAGGTACAGCACGGGGTTAGATACAGAGTAAAGCTCCTTCTACACTGTCCCCATCAAACACTCCCAGGACAGGTACAGCACGGGGTTAGATACAGAGTAAAGCTCCCTCTACACTGTCCCCATCAAACACTCCCAGGACAGGTACAGCACGGGGTTAGATACAGAGTAAAGCTCCCTCTACACTGTCCCCATCAAACACTCCCAGGACAGATACAGCACGGGGTTAGATACAGAGTAAAGCTCCCTCTACACTGTCCCCATCAAACACTCCCAGGACAGATACAGCACGGGGTTAGATACAGAGTAAAGCTCCCTCTACACTGTCCCCATTAAACACTCCCAGGACAGGTACAGCACGGGGTTAGATACAGAGTAAAGCTCCCTCTACACTGTCTCCATCAAACACTCCCAGGACAGGTACAGCACGGGGTTAGATACAGAGTAAAGCTCCCTCTACACTGTCCCAATCAAACACTCCCAGGACAGGTACAGAAGGGGTTAGATACAGAGTAAAGCTCCCTCTACACTATCCCCATCAAACACTCCCAGGACAGGTACAGCACGGGGTTAGATACAGAGTAAAGCTCCCTCTACACTGTCCCCATCAAACACTCCCAGGACAGATACAACACGGGGTTAGATACAGAGTAAAGCTCCCTCTACACTGTCCCCATCAAACACTCCCAGGACAGATACAGCACGGGGTTAGATACAGAGTAAAGCTCCCTCTACACTGTCCCCATTAAACACTCCCAGGACAGGTACAGCACGGGGTTAGATACAGAGTAAAGCTCCCTCTACACTGTCTCCATCAAACACTCCCAGGACAGGTACAGCACGGGGTTAGATACAGAGTAAAGCTCCCTCTACACTGTCCCAATCAAACACTCCCAGGACAGGTACAGAAGGGGTTAGATACAGAGTAAAGCTCCCTCTACACTATCCCCATCAAACACTCTCGGGACAGGTACAGCACGGGTTAGATGCAGAGTAAAGCTCCCTCTACACTGTCCCCATCAAACACTCCCAGGACAGGTACAGCACGGGGTTAGATACAGAGTAAAGCTCCCTCTACACTGTCCCCATCAAACACTCCCAGGACAGGTGCAGCACGGGATTAGATACAGAGTAAAGCTCCCTCTACACTGTCCCCATCAAACACTCCCAGGACAGGTACAGCACGGGGTTAGATACAGAGTAAAGCTCCCTCTACACTGTCCCCATTAAACACTCCCAGGACAGGTACAGCACGGGGTTAGATACAGAGTAAAGCTCCCTCTACACTGTCCCCATCAAACACTCCCAGGACAGGTACAGCACGGGGTTAGATACAGAGTAAAGCTCCCTCTACACTGTCCCCATCAAACACTCCCAGGACAGGTACAGCACGGGGTTAGATACAGAGTAAAGCTCCCTCTACACTGTCCCCATCAAACACTCCCAGGACAGGTACAGCACGGGGTTAGATACAGAGTAAAGCTCCCTCTACACTGTCCCCATCAAACACTCCCAGGACAGATACAGCACGGGGTTAGATACAGAGTAAAGCTCCCTCTACACTGTCCCCATCAAACACTCCCAGGACAGGTACAGCACGGGGTTAGATACAGAGTAAAGCTCCCTCTACACTGTCCCCATCAAACACTCCCAGGACAGATACAGCACGGGGTTAGATACAGAGTAAAGCTCCCTCTACACTGTCCCCATCAAACACTCCCAGGACAGGGACAGCACGGGGTTAGATACAGAGTAAAGCTCCCTCTACACTGTCCCCATCAAACACTCCCAGGACAGGTACAGCACAGGGTTTGTAATTGTTCTGGTAGTATCGGTTTGCTCTGTAAGTGTTGAAAGTGAGCGTGTCGTTGGCTCACTATTGTTTCTCTTCTCCCGGTACAGCATGTTTGCCTTCAATTCAGTGCTTGATACACTCCTGCTGCGGCCCAGAGCGACAGACGACAGTGAGTTGTACAGTGAAACCCGGGACTTACTGCGGACAGAGATCGTTAATCCTCTGCGGAGGTAGGTCTGCCTCTTTCTCTCTCTCTGTCTCTCTCCCACCCTCTGTCACTCCCTCTTTCTCTCTCTCTGTCTCTCTCTCACCCTCTGTCACTCCCTCTCTCTATCTCTCTGTCTCTTTCTCCCTCTCTCTGTTTCATTCCCTCTCTTTGCCTTACTCTCTCTCTGTCTGTTTCTCCCACTGTCTGTTTCTTTCCCTCTCCCTCCCTACATGCCTCTCTCTCCCTACCTCTGTGACTCTCTCTCTCACTCCGTCCCCAGCTCTGTCTCTCGCTCTCTCTGTCTTTCTCTCTCTCTCTCTCTTGAGCCGTGTCCTTGAATCTCTGGGTCGGGAATTCCGAGTGAGGATCTTTGGATCCCGAGGCGAGAGTGGGAGACGCTGAACCTGAGACACTGAGGCTGGGGCAACGCCAGTGAGTGGGGGGCCTCGACATCCGGAGTGGGGTGGCTATCATAGTGCCCGGTGTTGTCTTTTCTGTGGCTCTGCTGTAACTATGGCAGTCAGTGAGGCTGCACTTCTTTCTCTGGACATCTATTGCTCCGAGTCGCCAGGTATCGATTGATACCACCACAAGGTTCAACCGGCTATCGATCAAAGAGCCAAACACCAGTTAGTTAGTTCAAGGTCAAGGGTACTTTATTCACACACACACAATTAGTCATGCAACATTTGGAATACTGCGTGCAGTTCTGGTCGCCACATTACCAGAAGGATGTGGATGCTTTGGAGAGGGTGCAGAGGAGGTTCACCAGGATGTTGTGCCTGGTATGGAGGGTGCTAGCTATGAAGAAAGGTTGAGTAGATTAGGATTGTTTTCATTGGAAAGACGGAGGTTGAGGGGGGGAACCTGATTAATGTCTACAAAATGATGAGAGGTCTGGACAGGGTGGATAGCAACAAGCTTTTCCCAAGAGTGGGGGTGTCAGTTACAAGGGGTCACGATTCCAGGGTGAGAGGGGGAAAGTTTAAGGGAGATGTGCGTGGAAAGTTTTTTACGCAGAGGGTGGTGGGTTCCTGGAACGGTTTGCCAGCGGAGGTGGTAGAGGCGGGCACGATAGCATCATTTAAGATGCATGTGGACAGATATATGAACGGGTGGGGAACAGAGGGAAGTAGACCTTGGAAAATAGGAGACAGGTTTAGATAGAGGATCTGGATCGGTGCAGGCTGGGAGGGCCGAAGGGCCTGTTCCTGTGCTGTAATTTTCTTTGTTCTTTGTTCTTTATAAACACTACTAATTAAACTACACCTATCGACTATGACAACCTGTACTTAACTTCAGACACCCGGCTTAGGTCAGAGGAACAGTAGCCGCTGTTCGATTCTGGATCTATCGAGTCTGGACAGGGTGGATAGCAACAAGAAGTAACTGCTGCTCAGCTGGGCCATCCGTCTGGTAGCGGGCGTTGAACTTGGACTTGCCTCTGGTGGTGCTGCGATTGGAGATGGTCGTAGCTGGGGCGCCAGGTCCAAGAGAGGACGAATGCATGGTGGGCTCTCCTCTTATCCTTGGGGGTTTTCAGGCTCTTTTGGGCGGTCCTTCAGTTTGGACCCCACTAATTGGGTCGTTCTTGATCACTGTATTCGATCTGAGCCAATAAAGGGGCGGGTGCCTTGATGAGACCATCAATTCACGAGACACGTGCTTTAAGATATGAACAGTGGTTTTAATCTACTTACAACAGAGCCAGCCTGTAACACGATGAACCCTGGATGAACTGGTCGGCTGGCTCTGGGCATCGATCTTTATACAGCAGTCCAGGGGGAGGAGCCGTGGGCAGAGCCAAGGGTGGAGCCCTGTACAAACCCCTATGTATTCCCAGTGCTACTCCCCCTAGTGGTCGGGCAACGCAACTGCGCTTACAATAATATGATACCATATATATTACAGTGTGAATTACATTCACCTTGATGGCTGGGCGTGTCCTAAGCGGTTATTGACCCTGTTGTTGATGCTTCCTGAGTAAAGGGAGTGACGCTGAAATGTCTGGGATTGTATCGGTCACTCAAGTATCTGTCCTTTGTCTGACGGAGATGGGCCATCAAAATGCTAATTGGTCGGAGTTTTGATACCGTCTGGACTCCTTACTCCGCAAATATACATTTCAGGCTCTGAGCCTGCCTGAATCTTGCTTTGTCCATTTTACCCACCATGCTTTGCGAGCTTCTCTGTTCCTGGTTGTGTGGCCATCTCAGTTGGCTACACCGGTCCGTCCAAATGGTGGCTGAGGCAGTGTGTGTGTGTGTGTGTGTGTGTGTGGGGGGGGGGGGGGGGGGGGTATTTGCTGAATGCAACCCAATGGGCAACAGGGATTTCTGGGTGACATTCCCATTATTTCCCTTTGCAGGGACGGTTACGTCAGCGCGACCAAGGTGATGGCGCTGCGGAAGATTCTGGAAGGAGCCGGGAGCTCCACAGGGTTCACCAGCGAGGAGAAAGGTAGGCCGCGCGGAAGCAGCCAGAGGCCACTGGGCTGACCGAGCTCTGTGGTGGTTTCTGGTCTCCTCCCGCCTGGGGCTGATCGGGGGCTAATGGAATTCACTCCGGAAATGTGTCAGGCGATGCACTTGGGCAGGACAGACAGGGCAAGGGAATACATGATAAACAGCAGGATCTGGGGAGCACGGAGGATCAGAGGGACGTTGGTGTGGATGGACACCCATCCTGTAAGGTAGCAGAGCAGGTCGATACAGTGGTTAAGAAGGCATATGGGGCTCAATTCTCCATACCTGAGACTAGGTGTCGACGCCAGGGTAGGATTCGTGGGCTTTCCCGTGGCACTAAGTTCAGAGTGGGCAGCCAGCGGCGTGCGCAGCTGCATGGCTGCCTTGCCGGCTGCGGCAATGGTGCTCCGTGGCCGTCCACCCTGATCCCATGGCCCCCCCCTCCTGGCCATCCCCTCCACTACTCTCTCCCCCCCCCTCTCCCCCCCCCCCCCCCCCCCCCCCCCCCCCCCGGCCCTGGCTGAGGTGACAATCAGGTCAGGCCTGATCTTACTAAATGGCAGAACAGGCCTGAGGGGCCGAATGGCCTACACTCCTGCCTCTAACCTGTATGCTCACATGACCCCGCATTAGTATCAGAGGACTGTGCTAAATCGCCGGGAGTCAAACCTCACCAGAAATTCAGTTCGGGAAACAAAGAAATATCTGGAGTTGTAAAGTTAGTTGTAATGTATGGATCGATCGTTATAGAAACCCACCTGGTTCGCGAATGTCCCTTCAGGAAAGGGCTGGACTGGGGTCTTTGGGTCAGTCAACAACCTTTTGCCCTCGTTGACCTGCCAATTCTAGTTTTCAGTTGCTCCGGTTTTTCTTTCCCTTCTTTCCCCAGATCCGGAAGAATTCCTGAACCAGCTTTTCCAGCTGCTGAAGACAGAGCCCCTGCTGAAAATCAGGTGAGGGTCAAGAGCTTGCAGAAGGCTCCTCTGTTGTTGTGGGTGTTGATGTCGGCCCTGTTGGCGTTATGACAGCCAGGGCTGGTGCGCGGTCAATTCCAGTCCCACAGGCCCCGGAGTCACAACACAGGTGAATGGAGCATTAATTTGTGTTTCCCCGAGATCTTGTACCCTCGAATGCTCCAATGAATTCCAGGCACCAGGAGCGGAATTCTCCGACCCCCCCGCAGGGTCAGGGAATCGCCCGGGGCCTTCGTAAATCCCACCCCCGCCGTGGCTGGAATTCTCCACCACCCGGGAATCGGCGGGGAGCGGGAATAGCGCCGCCACAGTCGGCGGGCCCACCGTGGCGATTTTCCGGCCCGCGATGGGCCGAAGTCCCGCCGCTGAGAGGCCTCTCCCGCCACCGTGGTTTCAACCACCTCTGGTGGCGGCGGGATTGGCGGCGCGAGCGGGCCCCCGGGGTCCTGGGGGGGGGGGGGCGGGGCGATCGGGCCCCGGGGGGTGCCCCCACGGTGACCAGACCTGCGATCGGGGGAGGCGCAAGAGAATCCCCCAGCGCGTATGCGCCGGTGGTGACGTCAGCGGTAGCTGACGCACTGGCGCATGCGTGAACCGGCGAAGGCCTTTCGGCCAGCCCCGGCGCCGGGCGGCGGGCGTCAAAGGCCGCTGGAGCCGGTTTGGGCGCCAGTCGGTGTGGTGCCAACCGCTCCGGCACGGGCCTAGCCCCTCAATGTGAGGGTTTGGCCCCTAAATTCTCCGCACCTTTGGGGAGGCCCAATGCCGGAGTGGTTGGCGCCACTCCGCTACGCTGGGACCCCCCCGCCCCGCCGGGTAGGGGAGAATCCCGCCCCAGATTTATGAGTAAAATATTAACAAACCTTGTCAATAAAAAGAGGAAAAGGTGGATGTATATAAAGAAATGGTCTTTCAATCTACCTAATCCCAAGACCCCATCCCACCCTCTACCCACCCTCTACCCAGACAGACACAAGGTAAGGGTTGGGAGGGATAAAAAAGGAATTTAATGGGTAGGTTTGAGGTGAGTCTTCACTGCTGTGGTTGCGGTCTCTGGGAAATAGATTTACCCAAGAGGTTCGTGTTCGCGCAATTCCATCTTTCGACCACCAGATGCCGTTTTACCCAAGGGTCCAGGTCGGTGCAATTCCTGTCGTCAGCCACCAGATGATGCTGCACACAGGATGCTCATATTGGTGCACTTCTGCGTTTCCACCACCAGGCGGAGCTTTCACCTCTTTGATAGATTAATACAGCCCTGACCCAGGCATTAGCAGTTTTTACTGTGGCCTGATTCCTGTACAAGACTCCAGCAGTGTGACCACACATGCTCCCACCTTAAGCTTCAATTCCAAACTCTTCCCAGCCCTTCAGACACCAAGTTAAAAGGTTTCAGGCCTCGTGAACGACTCTTTGTTTTCTTACTGCCGAAGCCTTCCACAAACACGAGTGCTGCCTGCCTCCTCCCTCGGAGAAACTTCACAGAACTGGCGCGGTGGGTTTAATTGAGGGAAGAAGAGCCGCAGAGAGAGAGAAGGAGAGAGTGACTCCTGAAGGTTCCGACTAGCTGACTCTCCTCACAGAACTGAACAAGAGATGGCACTGTCCAGAAGACCCGCCTTCTTTCCGGAAAGTTTCTGACTGGCTTCACCAACCACAGGCGGCTGGCTGTAAATCTTCTGCACACCGATTGGCTGCTTGCCAAGTCCATCAAACGACATCATAGGTTCCACCACCAAACCTAGAGGAGACGTCATGGCCTGGCCCAACAGGCCGGGCGTGTCCCTGCTCTGCCTAAAATCTGTAGTTCAACAGAATTCCCAAATGGTGCAGTAAGGTAGTAGCAGCTAACCAGAAGACTGTAGATCAAAGCGGGCTGCAGGACAGGAGATAAAAAGGGGGACACAGGGCAGGCAAAAGGTTTAACAACAATATCCTTTGTCGTCCAGTACTTCCCCGGAGTGGGGAAACTACGACATCTTCTTCGCAGCTTTCAATACGTCATCGATGGAGATTAACATCTTGCCAAGGTCATCCCCACACCCCCACTACTTGCCTTCAAACAACCGTGCAACCTCAAACAAACCATCGTTTGCAGCAAACTACCCAGCCTTCAGAACAGCGACCACGACACCACACAGCCCTGCCAGGGCAATCTCTGCAAGACATGCCAGATCATCAACATGGGTACCACCATTACACATGAGAACACCACCCACCAGGTACGCGATACATACTCGTGCGACTCGGCCAACGTTGTCTACCTCATACGCTGCAGGAAAGGATGTCCCGATGTGTGGTACATTGGTGAGACCATGCAGATGCTGCGACAACGGATGAACGGACATCACGCGACAATCGCCAGGCAGGAATGTCCCCTTCCAGTCGGGGAACACTTCAGCAGTCAAGGGCATTCAGCCTCTGATCTTCGGGTAAGCGTTCTCCAAGGCGGCCTTCAGGACGCACGACAACGCAGAATCGCCGAGCAGAAACTTATAGCCAAGTTCCGCACACAGGAGAACGGCCTCAACCGGGACCTGGGATTCATGTCACATTACATTCACCCCCCACCATCTGGCTTGCGAAATCCTACCAACTGTCCTGGCTTGAGACAACTCACACCTCTTTCTCTGGATCTGTAAAGACTTAATTACCTGCAAATGCTCGCATTCGAAGTATCGTGTTGCATCATTGACTTTGTCTATGTTTCTGGAACCCACTTCTTCATTCACCTGAAGAAGGAGCTGTGCTCCGAAAGCTAGTGATACCAAGCAAACCTGTTGGACTTTAACCTGGTGTCAGACTTCTTACTGAGCCCAGCCCAGTCCAACGCCGGCATCTCCACATCAACAATATCCTAACATAGGTGTTGGTGGTGATCTTTGTGTTGGTGTTGTTGGTGATGTGTTTGGTGGTGTTGGGTGCTCTTGGTGTTAGTGTTGTTGGTTTTGTTGGTGTTGGTGTTTGTTGTCTCTGGTGATGTGGTTGACATGGGTTTCACTGGCAGCGTTGTCTTGCAGAGCAGGGCGACAGGAGCCACAGGACTGCACTTCCCACCAGATATTTTTCCAGGATAAAGGTTCCATCCGGATTCCCACCGTGCAGAAGCTGCTGGAACTTTCCTTCCAACACAGCGACCTGAAGCTCACCGAGGTAACAGTACTCCCATAGTGTCCCCACCCCCCCTCTCACATCCATATTGCCGCCTGCTCCAGGTGGGGTACAGAGCCCCACACAGAGCAGACAACGCGCTGGTATTACCTTCCCCCACACAGTTACTGGGGTAGCTGGTCTCAACGAATGCAGATGGGGGTTTTGGCGGAGTAGGAGGTATGTTGAGGTGGAGTGGTTGAGGGATGTGGCAGCAATGGTCTACTCCCACAAGGTGGCAGTAGTTACCCAGTGGGAAAGGAAAGATGTGAAGGCCTAACAGAGAGAGATTAGAGAGTGGAAAAGATTCCCGAGCTTGGTCCAAGGGACGAGGAGCTTGATGGATTGGGAGTGGTCGGGGACTGTTTACCTGGGAGAAGAGGAGGTTGATAGGGGATTGCGAATGGCACAAGATAAATCGCTCCCTCAGAGAGCTGCTGCGGACAAGGCAGGTCTGTCAGGATACAGGACCAGACCCCAACATTTATTAGGGTAGCGACCAGACCCCAACATTTATTAGGGTAGCGACCAGACCCCAACATTTATTAGGGTAGCGACCAGACCCCAACATTTATTAGGATACTGGACCAGACCCCAACATTTATTAGGGTACTGGACCAGACCCCAACATTTATTAGGGTAGCGACCAGACCCCAACATTTATTAGGGTAGCGACCTGACCCCAACATTTATTAGGGTAGCGACCAGACCCCAACATTTATTAGGGTAGCGACCAGACCCCAACATTTATTAGGGTACTGGACCAGACCCCAACATTTATTAGGGTAGCGACCAGACCCCAACATTTATTAGGGTAGCGACCAGACCCCAACATTTATTAGGGTAGCGACCAGATCCCAACATTTATTAGGGTAGCGACCAGACCCCAACATTTATTAGGGTAGCGACCAGACCCCAACATTTATTAGGGTACTGGACCAGACCCCAACATTTATTAGGGTACTGACCCGACCCCAACATTTATTAGGTACTGGACCAGACCCCAACATTTATTAGGGTAGCGACCAGACCCCAACATTTATTAGGGTAGCGACCAGACCCCAACATTTATTAGGGTAGCGACCAGACCCCAACATTTATTAGGGTAGCGACCCGACCCCAACATTTATTAGGGTAGCGACCAGACCCCAACATTTATTAGGGTAGCGACCAGACCCCAACATTTATTAGGGTACTGGACCAGACCCCAACATTTATTAGGGTAGCGACCAGACCCCAACATTTATTAGGGTACAGGACCAGACCCCAACATTTATTAGGGTACAGGACCAGACCCCAACATTTATAGGGTAGCGACCAGACCCCAACATTATTAGGGTAGCGACCAGACCCCAACATTTATTAGGGTAGCGACCAGACCCCAACATTTATTAGGGTAGCGACCAGACCCCAACATTTATTAGGGTAGCGACCAGACCCCAACATTTATTAGGGTAGCGACCAGACCCCAACATTTATTAGGGTAGCGACCAGACCCCAACATTTATTAGGGTAGCGACCAGACCCCAACATTTATTAGGGTAGCGACCAGACCCCAACATTTATTAGGGTACTGGACCAGACCCCAACATTTATTAGGGTAGCGACCAGACCCCAACATTTATTAGGGTAGCGACCAGACCCCAACATTTATTAGGGTACTGGACCAGACCCCAACATTTATTAGGGTAGCGACCAGACCCCAACATTTATTAGGGTACTGGACCAGACCCCAACATTTATTAGGGTACTGGACCAGACCCCAACATTTATTAGGGTACTGGACCAGACCCCAACATTTATTAGGGTAGCGACCAGACCCCAACATTTATTAGGGTAGCGACCAGACCCCAACATTTATTAGGGTACTGGACCAGACCCCAACATTTATTAGGGTACTGGACCAGACCCCAACATTTATTAGGGTAGCGACCAGACCCCAACATTTATTAGGGTACTGGACCAGACCCCAACATTTATTAGGGTAGCGACCAGACCCCAACATTTATTAGGGTACTGGACCAGACCCCAACATTTATTAGGGTAGCGACCAGACCCCAACATTTATTAGGGTACTGGACCAGACCCCAACATTTATTAGGGCACATTCATTTATTAGGGTCGACCAGACCCCAACATTTATTAGGGTAGCGACCAGACCCCAACATTTATTAGGGTACTGGACCAGACCCCAACATTTATTAGGGTAGCGACCAGACCCCAACATTTATTAGGGTAGCGACCAGACCCCAACATTTATTAGGGTAGCGACCAGACCCCAACATTTATTAGGGTACTGGACCAGACCCCAACATTTATTAGGGTAGCGACCAGACCCCAACATTTATTAGGGTAGCGACCAGACCCCAACATTTATTAGGGTAGCGACCAGACCCCAACATTTATTAGGGTAGCGACCAGACCCCAACATTTATTAGGGTAGCGACCAGACCCCAACATTTATTAGGGTAGCGACCAGACCCCAACATTTATTAGGGTAGCGACCCGACCCCAACATTTATTAGGGTAGCGACCAGACCCCAACATTTATTAGGGTAGCGACCAGACCCCAACATTTATTAGGGTAGCGACCAGACCCCAACATTTATTAGGGTAGCGACCAGACCCCAACATTTATTAGGGTACTGGACCAGACCCCAACATTTATTAGGGTAGCGACCAGACCCCAACATTTATTAGGGTAGCGACCAGACCCCAACATTTATTAGGGTAGCGACCAGACCCCAACATTTATTAGGGTACTGGACCAGACCCCAACATTTATTAGGGTAGCGACCAGACCCCAACATTTATTAGGGTAGCGACCAGACCCCAACATTTATTAGGGTAGCGACCAGACCCCAACATTTATTAGGGTAGCGACCAGACCCCAACATTTATTAGGGTAGCGACCAGACCCCAACATTTATTAGGATACTGGACCAGACCCCAACATTTATTAGGGTACTGGACCAGACCCCAACATTTATTAGGGTACTGGACCAGACCCCAACATTTATTAGGGTAGCGACCAGACCCCAACATTTATTAGGGTAGCGACCAGACCCCAACATTTATTAGGGTAGAGGACCAGACCCCAACATTTATTAGGGTAGCGACCAGACCCCAACATTTATTAGGGTAGCGACCCGACCCCAACATTTATTAGGGTACTGGACCAGACCCCAACATTTATTAGGGTACTGGACCAGACCCCAACATTTATTAGGGTAGCGACCAGACCCCAACATTTATTAGGGTACTGGACCAGACCCCAACATTTATTAGGGTAGCGACCAGACCCCAACATTTATTAGGGTAGCGACCAGACCCCAACATTTATTAGGGTAGCGACCAGACCCCAACATTTATTAGGGTAGCGACCAGACCCCAACATTTATTAGGGTAGCGACCAGACCCCAACATTTATTAGGGTAGCGGACCAGACCCCAACATTTATTAGGGTAGCGACCAGACCCCAACATTTATTAGGGTAGCGACCAGACCCCAACATTTATTAGGGTAGCGACCAGACCCCAACATTTATTAGGGTAGCGACCAGACCCCAACATTTATTAGGGTACGGACCAGACCCCAACATTTATTAGGGTAGCGACCAGACCCCAACATTTATTAGGGTAGCGACCAGACCCCAACATTTATTAGGGTAGCGACCAGACCCCAACATTTATTAGGGAACTGGACCAGACCCCAACATTTATTAGGGTACAGGACCAGACCCCAACATTTATTAGGGTACTGGACCAGACCCCAACATTTATTAGGGTAGCGACCAGACCCCAACATTTATTAGGGTACTGGACCAGACCCCAACATTTATTAGGGTAGCGACCAGACCCCAACATTTATTAGGGTAGCGACCAGACCCCAACATTTATTAGGGTAGCGACCAGACCCCAACATTTATTAGGGTAGCGACCATACCCCAACATTTATTAGGGTAGCGACCAGACCCCAACATTTATTAGGGTACTGGACCAGACCCCAACATTTATTAGGATACTGGACCAGACCCCAACATTTATTAGGGTAGCGACCAGACCCCAACATTTATTAGGGTAGCGACCAGACCCCAACATTTATTAGGGTAGCGACCAGACCCCAACATTTATTAGGGTAGCGACCAGACCCCAACATTTATTAGGGTAGCGACCAGACCCCAACATTTATTAGGGTAGCGACCAGACCCCAACATTTATTAGGGTAGCGACCAGACCCCAACATTTATTAGGGTAGCGACCAGACCCCAACATTTATTAGGGTAGCGACCAGACCCCAACATTTATTAGGGTAGCGACCAGACCCCAACATTTATTAGGGTAGCGACCAGACCCCAACATTTATTAGGGTAGCGACCAGACCCCAACATTTATTAGGGTACTGGACCAGACCCCAACATTTATTAGGGTACTGGACCAGACCCCAACATTTATTAGGGTACTGGACCAGACCCCAACATTTATTAGGGTAGCGACCAGACCCCAACATTTATTAGGGTAGCGACCAGACCCCAACATTTATTAGGGTAGCGACCAGACCCCAACATTTATTAGGGTACTGGACCAGACCCCAACATTTATTAGGGTATCGACCAGACCCCAACATTTATTAGGGTAGCGACCAGACCCCAACATTTATTAGGGTACTGGACCAGACCCCAACATTTATTAGGGTAGCGACCAGACCCCAACATTTATTAGGGTAGCGACCAGACCCCAACATTTATTAGGGTAGCGACCAGACCCCAACATTTATTAGGGTAGCGACCAGATCCCAACATTTATTAGGGTAGCGACCAGACCCCAACATTTATTAGGGTAGCGACCAGACCCCAACATTTATTAGGGTAGCGACCAGACCCCAACATTTATTAGGGTAGCGACCAGACCCCTACATTTATTAGGGTACAGGACCAGACCCCAACATTTATTAGGGTAGCGACCAGACCCCAACATTTATTAGGGTAGCGACCAGACCCCAACATTTATTAGGGTAGCGACCAGACCCCAACATTTATTAGGGTAGCGACCAGACCCCAACATTTATTAGGGTAGCGACCAGACCCCAACATTTATTAGGGTAGCGACCAGACCCCAACATTTATTAGGGTAGCGACCAGACCCCAACATTTATTAGGGTACTGGACCAGACCCCAACATTTATTAGGGTACTGGAGCAGACCCCAACATTTATTAGGGTAGAGACCAGACCCCAACATTTATTAGGGTACTGGACCAGACCCCAACATTTATTAGGGTAGCGACCAGACCCCAACATTTATTAGGATACAGGACCAGACCCCTACATTTATTAGGATACAGGACCAGACCCCTACATTTATTAGGGTACAGGACCAGACCCCAACATTTATTAGGGTAGCGACCAGACCCCAACATTTATTAGGGTAACGACCAGACCCCAACATTTATTAGGGTACTGGACCCGACCCCAACATTTATTAGGGTAGCGACCAGACCCCAACATTTATTAGGGTAGCGACCCGACCCCAACATTTATTAGGATACTGGACCAGACCCCAACATTTATTAGGGTAGCGACCCGACCCCAACATTTATTAGGGTACTGGACCAGACCCCAACATTTATTAGGGTAGCGACCAGACCCCAACATTTATTAGGGTACTGGACCAGACCCCAACATTTATTAGGGTACTGGACCAGACCCCAACATTTATTAGGATACTGGACCCGACCCCAACATTTATTAGGGTACCGGACCAGACCCCAACATTTATTAGGGTAGCGACCAGACCCCAACATTTATTAGGGTACTGGACCAGACCCCAACATTTATTAGGGTAGCGACCAGACCCCAACATTTATTAGGGTAGCGACCAGACCCCAACATTTATTAGGATACTGGACCAGACCCCAACATTTATTAGGGTAGCGACCAGACCCCAACATTTATTAGGGTACTGGACCAGACCCCAACATTTATTAGGGTAGCGACCAGACCCCAACATTTATTAGGATACTGGACCAGACCCCAACATTTATTAGGGTAGCGACCAGACCCCAACATTTATTAGGGTAGCGACCAGACCCCAACATTTATTAGGGTAGCGACCCGATCCCAACATTTATTAGGGTAGCGACCAGACCCCAACATTTATTAGGGTAGCGACCAGACCCCAACATTTATTAGGGTAGCGACCAGACCCCAACATTTATTAGGGTACTGGACCAGACCCCAACATTTATTAGGGTAGCGACCAGACCCCAACATTTATTAGGGTAGCGACCAGACCCCAACATTTATTAGGGTAGCGACCAGACCCCAACATTTATTAGGGTAGCGACCAGACCCCAACATTTATTAGGGTACTGGACCAGACCCCAACATTTATTAGGGTAGCGACCAGACCCCAACATTTATTAGGGTAGCGACCAGACCCCAACATTTATTAGGGTACGGACCAGACCCCAACATTTATTAGGGTAGCGACCAGACCCCAACATTTATTAGGGTAGCGACCAGACCCCAACATTTATTAGGGTACTGGACCAGACCCCAACATTTATTAGGGTAGCGACCAGACCCCAACATTATTAGGGTAGCGACCAGACCCCAACATTTATTAGGGTAGCGACCAGACCCCAACATTTATTAGGGTAGCGACCAGACCCCAACATTTATTAGGGTACAGGACCAGACCCCAACATTTATTAGGGTAGCGACCAGACCCCAACATTTATTAGGGTAGCGACCAGACCCCAACATTTATTAGGGTAGCGACCAGACCCCAACATTTATTAGGGTAGCGACCAGACCCCAACATTTATTAGGGAACTGGACCAGACCCCAACATTTATTAGGGTAGCGACCAGACCCCAACATTTATTAGGGTAGCGACCAGACCCCAACATTTATTAGGGTAGCGACCAGACCCCAACATTTATTAGGGTAGCGACCAGACCCCAACATTTATTAGGGTAGCGACCAGACCCCAACATTTATTAGGGTAGCGACCAGACCCCAACATTTATTAGGGTAGCGACCAGACCCCAACATTTATTAGGGTAGCGACCAGACCCCAACATTTATTAGGGTAGCGACCAGACCCCAACATTTATTAGGGAACTGGACCAGACCCCAACATTTATTAGGGTAGCGACCAGACCCCAACATTTATTAGGGTAGCGACCAGACCCCAACATTTATTAGGGTACTGGACCAGACCCCAACATTTATTAGGATACTGGACCCGACCCCAACATTTATTAGGATACTGGACCAGACCCCAACATTTATTAGGGAACTGGACCAGACCCCAACATTTATTAGGGTAGCGACCAGACCCCAACATTTATTAGGGTAGCGACCAGACCCCAACATTTATTAGGGTAGCGACCAGACCCCAACATTTATTAGGGTACTGGACCAGACCCCAACATTTATTAGGGTAGCGACCAGATCCCAACATTTATTAGGGTAGCGACCAGACCCCAACATTTATTAGGGTAGCGACCAGACCCCAACATTTATTAGGGAACTGGACCAGACCCCAACATTTATTAGGGTACTGGACCAGACCCCAACATTTATTAGGGTAGCGACCAGACCCCAACATTTATTAGGGTAGCGACCCGATCCCAACATTTATTAGGGTACTGGACCAGACCCCAACATTTATTAGGGTAGCGACCAGACCCCAACATTTATTAGGGTAGCGACCAGACCCCAACATTTATTAGGGTAGCGACCCGATCCCAACATTTATTAGGGTACTGGACCAGACCCCAACATTTATTAGGGTAGCGACCAGACCCCAACATTTATTAGGGTAGCGACCAGACCCCAACATTTATTAGGGTAGCGACCAGACCCCAACATTTATTAGGGTAGCGACCAGACCCCAACATTTATTAGGGTAGCGACCAGACCCCAACATTTATTAGGGTAGCGACCAGACCCCAACATTTATTAGGGTAGCGACCAGACCCCAACATTTATTAGGGTAGCGACCAGACCCCAACATTTATTAGGGAACTGGACCAGACCCCAACATTTATTAGGGTAGCGACCAGACCCCAACATTTATTAGGGTAGCGACCAGACCCCAACATTTATTAGGGTACTGGACCAGACCCCAACATTTATTAGGGTAGCGACCAGACCCCAACATTTATTAGGGTACTGGACCAGACCCCAACATTTATTAGGATACTGGACCAGACCCCAACATTTATTAGGGTAGCGACCAGACCCCAACATTTATTAGGGTACTGGACCAGACCCCAACATTTATTAGGGTAGCGACCAGACCCCAACATTTATTAGGGTAGCGACCAGACCCCAACATTTATTAGGGTAGCGACCAGACCCCAACATTTATTAGGGTACTGGACCAGACCCCAGCATTTATTAGGGTAGCGACCAGACCCCAACATTTATTAGGGTAGCGACCAGACCCCAACATTTATTAGGGTAGCGACCAGACCCCAACATTTATTAGGGTAGCGACCAGACCCCAACATTTATTAGGGTAGCGACCAGACCCCAACATTTATTAGGGTACTGGACCCGACCCCAACATTTATTAGGGTAGCGACCAGACCCCAACATTTATTAGGGTAGCGACCAGACCCCAACATTTATTAGGGTACTGGACCAGACCCCAACATTTATTAGGGTAGCGACCAGACCCCAACATTTATTAGGGTAGCGACCAGACCCCAACATTTATTAGGATACTGGACCAGACCCCAACATTTATTAGGGTACTGGACCAGACCCCAACATTTATTAGGTAGCGACCAGACCCCAACATTTATTAGGGTAGCGACCAGACCCCAACATTTATTAGGGTAGCGACCAGACCCCAACATTATTAGGGTAGCGACCAGACCCCAACATTTATTAGGGTAGCGACCAGACCCCAACATTTATTAGGGTAGCGACCAGACCCCAACATTTATTAGGGTAGCGACCAGACCCCAACATTTATTAGGGTAGCGACCAGACCCCAACATTTATTAGGGTAGCTGACCAGACCCCAACATTTATTAGGGTAGCGACCAGACCCCAACATTTATTAGGGTAGCGACCAGACCCCAACATTTATTAGGGTAGCGACCAGACCCCAACATTTATTAGGGTAGCGACCAGACCCCAACATTTATTAGGGTACAGGACCAGACCCCAACATTTATTAGGGTAGCGACCAGACCCCAACATTTATTAGGGTACTGGACCAGACCCCAACATTTATTAGGGTAGCGACCAGACCCCAACATTTATTAGGATAGCGACCAGACCCCAACATTTATTAGGGTAGCGACCAGACCCCAACATTTATTAGGATACTGGACCAGACCCCAACATTTATTAGGATAGCGGATCTGGCCACTCCCCATATCCCTTTATCCCGCTAATAATTAAACCCCTATCTCTTGCTGCATTTTAAACTTGGTCAGTGGCCCTGCGCCCACTGCAATGTGGGTAGAGAATTCCACAGATTCACGCCCCTTTTAGTGAAATAATTCCTCCTCATTCCTGTTTGAAGTCTGCCCCCCCCCCCCTCCCCCCAAGCCTGTAACGATGTCCTCCGATTCCAGAATGTTCTACATGGGAGACACCCATTGTACGTCCACCCTCTCAATCCCCCATTAGCATCTCATATACCTCAATGTGATCTCCTCCCATTCTTCTGAACTCCAGCGAGTATAGGCCTAAACTGCTCAATCTCTCATGCATCCCTGGACTCAACCTAGTGAACCTTCTCTGAACCATCACTAATACATTTCCATCCTTCCTCAAGTGAATGGGCCTAAATTGAGCACAGTCCTTCATGCCCAATGGAGTTGCAACAGCACCTCTCTACTTTTCCACTCTATTCCATCAGCAATGAATGCCAAGTGGTTGAGGGGAATCATTTCAATGGGTTTAAAAGTCGGCGAGGCCGGATCAATGCATGAGGGAAACCGGAATGGTAGGATAGGTTGATAGGGAGGGAGGAGGTGTGGGGCAGTCGGGTGATGGAGGGGTTGGGGAGATTAAGAACAGGAGGGAGAAAGCTCGTGCGGAGCTTAAAAAACAGTATGGGGATGAGATGCGATGAATGGCCTGTCTCCTGTGCTTGAAAATAGGATGCGAGCGACCGTCGACCGTGGTTGGGAAACGGGAGCGATGTTCTGTTCCCCACTCCCACCCTCCGAGAGCCGAACAGGAGACCCTCGCATGGGGGGGGGAAAGGTCTGCTCCCAATCTGCTCATTCTGAACTTCTGTCTTTTCTCCTTCCAACCCCCCCCCCCCCCCTTCCCCGCCCCAAACACCCGCATTCCCTCCCTCACAGGCTCCGTCCTGTCTGATTCTACAGATGCCTCGGTTCGGGAAGAATTTCAAGATGTTCGACCTGGTCCTCCCTACGCTGGAGCTAAACATCACCGACCTGTTGGAGGACAGTGAGTTCAGGGGTCAGGGGTCAGAGGGAGCGGGGGTGGGCCGGGGTGTTGGGGTTAAGGGGCAGAGGTGCTTCCAGTCGCAGCTCCCTGGAGGAGGGTCATAACAGATTCCGAGACAAAAGGGGGGAAAGGGGGGGGCCACGGAAGGTGATGTCAAAGGTCCCCTGGCCCACCCGTTGGCGGACACGAGGGGTTGGGGAGGTGTGAGAGCGAGTAATCCTCACTACCCAGTGACCTCAATTTGTATCCCTCAGCCAACAGCTGGGGAGTTGGTGCCACAGTGGTAATGCCACTGGGCTAGTAGGGGGAAGGGGCGCAAGCGTGGGGCAGGGGGTTGGGGGGGGGGGAAACAAGAGTTTGAAACCCACCAATGACAGCCAGTGGAATTTAAATGTAATTGCTAAAATCTGGAATATATGGCGCTAATCCCGGTAATGATGACCCTGACAGCTACCGTTGATTGTCATAAACAAAAACCCATCTGGTTCAGTGATGTTCCTTCTTTGGGGAAGGGAGGCGTCTGGCCTCCATCAGGCGTGCACATCGGCGTTCCTGGAACATGGGCGTGAAACACGTTCCCGGTTGGCCCCCGGAATGCGACGTGGGAAAGTCCGAGCAGGGCTGGCATTTCTAGCGTGCCTCATCGGCCGGGAGGGTGTTGGGTTGGGGGCCTTTTAACAGCCGCTCGCTGGTCTGTCTCGGAGAGCTGCGGACCAGGGAAAGATAAAGCGGGATGGGAAAAATAACGCCAAGCGTGTCTGTGCGGTGCGTTCAATCAGAAACCTCAGTCCACCCCCAGTTTTAGAAAAATTTTATTTCACCCTGGGTTCTTCAGCCCGTCCCAGTCGAGGTTGAAGCTAAAACACCAAATGCCTCCTGCCCAATTGGCTCCCACCCACCCCCCACCCCCACCCACACCGCCGACCGTGAAAGCACGTTCCAATCGACCCCCCTTTTTTTAAAGTAAATTTAGAGTACTCAATTCATTTTTCCCAATTAAGGGTCAATTTAGTGTGGCCGATCCACCTACCCTGCGCATCTTTGGGTTGTGGGGGTGAAACCCACGCAGACACGGGGAGAATGTGCAAACTCCACACGGACAGTGACCCAGAGCCGGGATCGAACCTGGGACCTCGGCGCCGTGAGGCAGCAGGGCTAACCCACTGTGCCACCGTGGTGCCCTCAATTGGCCCTCTTAATGGGCCGAATCACCCGCTCGATTGTCAACGGGTTGTTATGGGCCAGGGTTTTAAAAAAGTATATTATGAACTGAAAATGAAAATGGCTTATTGTCACGAGTAGGCTTCAATGAAGTCACTGTGAAAAGCCCCTAGTCGCCACATTCTGGCGCCTGTTCCGGGGAGGCTGGTACGGGAATTGAACCGTGCTGCTGGCCTGCTTGGTCTGCTTTAAAAGCCAGCGATTTAGCACAGTGTGCTAAACCAGCCCCTCTGATTATGGAGTTCACCTGACCTATAACTTTTTGTTGAATTTGGCTGGGTTGAGCACAAGAGCATTCCTTTCAGTTGTTATTCAACAGACTTCTCAGGCGCATTTATTCAAAAAAACAAGGTTTATTCTCAGAATGTAGTTAACATTTGTATAAACACACACAGTAAGCATTTTTATCAACTACAAACATAGAGACCCTCACACAGCTACAGTAATCTATGTATAACCCTTAATGAATTCCCCCTTAACTGTTCCAATTCAATAACAAAATCCAAGTAAAAGCAGAAACCCCTTTTAAAGGTGTGGGCCAGCTCACAGCACTCTTACTGGGATAAGACTTGTTAGTGATACTCTGTTCCCCTCTTCAAACAGCAGATTTGAATTCCTTCCAGAAAACAATTATCTCTTTTATGTTGTCAAGCAGTCTGGAAACAGCTTTTAAAATGAAGATAGAGAGACATTTACTTCAACCGGTGCAGTTCAGGCCAGTCCAAACTCAAAGTGAAAGTAAAACTCAAAGCCACAGCCCAACTCCACCCACACAATGACATCACTGAAGCCATGTGATAAGACAAAACATTTCCTAAAGGGACACTGCCATGACAGTGTCTCTTTCTTACTCTGTCTCTTTGTTTCTCGCTGTTCTGTCTCTCTCTCTCTTTCTCTGACTCTTGTATGTCTCTCTCTGTTTCTGTTTCTTTCTCTCTCTCTCTCTAACCCCTCTCCCTGTCTCTCTCTCTCTGACTCTCTGTATCTGTCTCTCTCGCTCTTTCCCTCCTCTGTCTCTCTCTCTGTGTTGTTTTCTCTCTCTGTCTCCCGCTTTGTCTCTTCCCCCTCTCTCCCTGCCTCCACCCCTTGCACTTTTTTCTCGCTGCCCTCTCTCCCTCTCTCACTGTCTTGACCTCCTACACTCTCTCTCGCCTTCTCTCTCTCTCTCTGTCTGTCCCCCTATCTAAGGAATGCCACGTGGGTGGGGCTGCCTCAGGAGGCCCGAACCATTGCCCCCCCCCCCAGGCACGCCACATTCAGTTGATTTCGGTCTGCATATTTTTCTCCCTCCTGGTATAACTAAAATTGCCTCGTGTAAATCAAAGGGCAGGTGAAGCGACAATAGGGCACAACACTGGCTGTGAGAGGCTTGCGTTCTCTCTGTGCCCAATCAAGCGTAAATGGAGGCACGGTAGCACGGTGGTAAGCACTGTTGCTTCACAGCGCCAGGGTCCCAGGTTCGATTCCAGTCTGGGTCACTGTCTGTGCGGAGTCTGCACATCCTCCCCGTGTGTGCGTGGGTTTCCTCTGGGTGCTCCGGTTTCCTCCCACAGTCCAAAGACGTGCAGGTTAGGTGGATTGGCCATGATAAATTGCCCTTAGTGACCAAAAATGTGTAGGTTAGCTGATGGGGCTAGGGCAGGATTGGCGGTGCAGCTCTTTCAGAGTGTTGGTACGGACTCGATAGGCCGAACGGTCTCCTCTACGCTGTAAGGATTCTTATAAAAAAACATTTAAATTCATTTTTATGGGGTGTGGGCTTTGCTGACCCCATGTATTCCCAGCCTCTGGCCTGCCCTTCTGGCCACAGTATTTGTGTGGCTGGCCCAGTGCAGTTTCTGGTCAATGGTAACCGTCCATGGTAACCCTGGGTCACTGTCCGTGTGGAGTTTGCACATTCTCCCCGTGTCTGCGTGGCTTTCGTCCCCACAACCCAAAGATGCGCTGGTGAATTGGCCAGGCTAAATCGACCCTTAACTGGAAAAAAAAAAGAAATGGGTCTTCGAAATTTACAAAAGATTTTTTTTTTTAATGGAATATTCAGCCTATTTTAAACGTATTTAATCTTATTCACGGGGGTCGTGGTTAGTGGACGAAGCCGCGTTTCAATCTTGCGGCCCACAACGTTGAAGGCGGGGCCACACACACAGCCCACTCACTGCCGCTCCGGGTTTCCCCATCCGCTAGGCCGAACGGTGCCCTCTGTACGCGTGCGGCGTCACCCTGAGCTGGGGGTTGAAGGCCAGATGGCGCAGGTGAGAGATGGCAGGAACCAGGCATCCTGAGCCTTCACGTTGTGCGTCCCTGTCGCGCAAAAATGTGTTGTTCGTAAAGTTGGTCCAGCCGCAATTGTCGCGGGTCGCACAGACGAGACGCGCACGTCCGTGCCCTTCCTGCCGATTTCACGTGCCTCTGGGCAGGCACATGACGGAGCAACTCAAACCTCTGGCCCGTGTGACTCCTGACCCCGCACCCACCCCCAACATAGTGGTGTGGTTGATTGCCGGGCCCCTCTCCGAAATACCTGGTCAGGCCCACTCAGTTCATGGGGGGGGGGGGGGGACAATCGCCAGCCGCGCCCATGTCCCGTGAAAGAATAAACGAAGAGAGACGGCTCAAAGGCAGACGATTGGGTTGTCTGCTCCGTGTCTGTGTGTGTGTGTGTGTGTGTGCGGGATCTTGCTCTGTTGGCCTCAGCATCTACGACTTGCGGTGATGCCTGCGGGAGGCTTGGGACCGGTTTCCCAACCCCCGCCCCTCTACACCCCGCCCCCCCCACCGCCCCCCCCCCCCCCCCCCCCCACCGCCCCGCCTTTTAACCCTTTCCCCGTCCCCTCTGCTCCAGCCCCCAGGGAATGCCGGATATGCGGACAGCTGGCCTATGTGGAATGCCGGGAATGCTACAAGGATCCTGACCTGGCTCCCGGGAAGGTTAAGCAGTTCTGCGTGGCCTGCAGCGAGCAGGTAAGCGACGCTCCGTTCCTGGGAGGGTTGTGGGTGGGGGAGTCGCGGAGGAGAGGGTAGGTGGAGGAGCAGTGGGCAGGACTGTGCACAGTGCTCCCGGCGTGACAGGGAGCCCAGGGGCGGGATTCTCCCATTTTGAAGCTGTGCCCGGAGGAACTGTCTGGTTCAACGACGAGAAATGATGGCGCCGCCCACGCGACAATGCTCCAACTGGTGAGGGGTTAAACTCCACGTAAACCGCGTGGCCTTCCCGATACAAATGACTGGAGAATTGCCGGGTCCGTTACCGCACAACATAGTGCCCCCCCCTGGAAACCCTCGGACCACCCCCCCACCAGTCCCTCCAGCCCTCGCCGATGCCCCCCCCCCCTCCCCCCGGCCAGCAGCACGGCTCCCCCCTACCCCCCCCCCCCCCCCCCCACGACTGGTGTCCCTGGACAGCCGCCACGCCGGGTTCCCGTAAACTGAGATCACACACGTGTCCCGCGCCATCGGGCACTCGGCCCATCGGGGGAGGAGCATCAGGGGAGGGCCTTCAGGTAACATAGAACAGAACAGCACAGAACAGGCCCTTCGGCCCTCCATGTTGTGCCGAGCATTGTCCGAAACCAAGATCAAGCTATCCCACTTCCTGTCATTCTGGTGTGCTCCATGTGCCTATCCAATAACCACTTCTCCACTATCACAGCAGGCAGTCCATTCCACACCCTAACCACTCTCTGAGTAAAGATCCTACCTCCGTCATCCCTCCTATATCTCCCACCCTGAAACTTGTAGTTATGCCCCCTTGTAACAGCTACATCCACCCGAGGAAATAGTCTCTGAACGTCCACTCCATCTATCCCCTTCATCATCTTATAAACCTCTATGAAGTCGCCTCTCATCCTCCCCCACTCCAATGAGAAAAGCCCTAGCTCCCTCAACCTTTCCTCATAAGACCTACCCTCCAATCCAGGCAGCATCCTGGTAAATCTCCTTTGCACCCTTTCCAATGCTTCCACATCCTTCCTATAATGAGGTGACCAGAACTGCACACAATACGCCAAATGTGGTTCACCAGGGTCATGTATAGCTGCAGCATAACCCCGCAGCTCTTAAACTCAAGCCCCCTGTTAATAAACGCTAACACACGATAGGCCTTCTTCACGGCTCTATCCACTTGAGTGGCAACCTTCAGAGATCTGTGGACGTGTGAGGTGTGCGTCATGCTCCTCGATGATGCTGTTTTGGATGGGGCATCGCCCCCGATTCAGTCATAACAGGGATTCTTCGCCCGATGCCCGATTATAATATAGGCGTCGGAAAATGGAGAATCCTGCCCCAGAACTGTGCACAGTGCTCCAAGTGTGTTAGAGACTAGAACTGTGCACAGTGCTCCAAGTGTGTTAGAGACTAGAACTGTGCACAGTGCTCCAAGTGTGTTAGAGACTAGAACTGTGCACAGTGCTCCAAGTGTGTTAGAGACTAGAACTGTGCACAGTGCTCCAAGTGTGTTAGAGACTAGAACTGTGCACAGTGCTCCAAGTGTGTTAGAGACTAGAACTGTGCACAGTGCTCCAAGTGTGTTAGAGACTAGAACTGTGCACAGTGCTCCAAGTGTGTTAGAGACTAGAAATGTGCACAGTGCTCCAAGTGTGTTAGAGACTAGAACTGTGCACAGTGCTCCAAGTGTGTTAGAGACTAGAACTGTGCAGAGTGCGCCAAGTGTGATAGAGACTAGAACTGTGCACAGTGCTCCAAGTGTGATAGAGACTAGAACTGTGCACATTGCTCCAAGTGTGTTAGAGACTAGAACTGTGCACAGTGCTCCAAGTGTGTTAGAGACTAGAACTGTGCACAGTGCTCCAAGTGTGTTAGAGACTAGAACTGTGCACAGTGCTCCAAGTGTGTTAGAGACTAGAACTGTGCACAGTGCTCCAAGTGTGTTAGAGACTAGAACTGTGCACAGTGCTCCAAGTGTGATAGAGACTAGAACTGTGCACAGTGCTCCAAGTGTGTTAGAGACAGGAACTGTGCACAGTGCTCCAAGTGTGTTAGAGACTAGAACTGTGCACAGTGCTCCAAGTGTGTTAGAGACTAGAACTGTGCACAGTGCTCCAAGTGTGTTAGGGACTAGAACTGTGCACAGTGCTCCAAGTGTGTTAGAGACTAGAACTGTGCACAGTGCTCCAAGTGTGTTAGAGACTAGAACTGTGCACAGTGCTCCAAGTGTGTTAGAGACTAGAACTGTGCAAAGTGCTCCAAGTGTGTTAGAGACTAGAACTGTGCACAGTGCTCCAAGTGTGTTAGAGACTAGAACTGTGCACAGTGCTCCAAGTGTGTTAGAGACTAGAACTGTGCACCGTGCTCCAAGTGTGTTAGAGACTAGAACTGTGCACAGTGCTCCAAGTGTGTTAGAGACTAGAACTGTGCACAGTGCTCCAAGTGTGATAGAGACTAGAACTGTGTACAGTGCTCCAAGTGTGATAGAGACTAGAACTGTGCACAGTGCTCCAAGTGTGTTAGAGACTAGAACTGTGCACAGTGCTCCAAGTGTGATAGAGACAGAAACTGTGCACAGTGCTCCAAGTGTGTTAGTGACTAGAACTGTGCACAGTGCTCCAAGTGTGATAGAGACTAGAACTGTGCACAGTGCTCCAAGTGTGTTAGGGACTAGAACTGTGCACAGTGCTCCAAGTGTGATAGAGACTAGAACTGTGCACAGTGCTCCAAGTGTGATAGAGACTAGAACTGTGCACAGTGCTCCAAGTGTGTTAGGGACTAGAACTGTGCACAGTGCTCCAAGTGTGTTAGAGACTAGAACTGTGCACAGTGCTCCAAGTGTGTTAGAGACTAGAACTGTGCACAGTGCTCCAAGTGTGTTAGAGACTAGAACTGTGCACAGTGCTCCAAGTGTGTTAGAGACTAGAACTGTGCACAGTGCTCCAAGTGTGTTAGAGACTAGAACTGTGCACAGTGCTCCAAGTGTGTTAGAGACAAGAACTGTGCACAGTGCTCCAAGTGTGTTAGAGACTAGAACTGTGCACAGTGCTCCAAGTGTGTTAAAGACTAGAACTGTGCACAGTGCTCCAAGTGTGTTAGAGACTAGAACTGTGCACAGTGCTCCAAGTGTGATAGAGACAGGAACTGTGCACAGTGCTCCAAGTGTGTTAGAGACTAGAACTGTGCACAGTGCTCCAAGTGTGTTAGAGACTAGAACTGTGCACAGTGCTCCGAGTGTGTTAGAGACTAGAACTGTGCACAGTGCTCCAAGTGTGTTAGAGACTAGAACTGTGCACAGTGCTCCAAGTGTGTTAGAGGCTAGAACTGTGCACAGTGCTCCAAGTGTGTTAGAGACTAGAACTGTGCACAGTGCTCCAAGTGTGTCAGAGACTAGAACTGTGCACAGTGCTCCAAGTGTGTTAGAGACTGGAACTGTGCACAGTGCTCCAAGTGTGTTAGAGACTAGAACTGTGCACAGTGCTCCAAGTGTGTTAGTGACTAGAACTGTGCACAGTGCTCCAAGTGTGTTAGAGACTAGAACTGTGCACAGTGCTCCAAGTGTGTTAGAGACTAGAACTGTGCACAGTGCTCCAAGTGTGTTAGAGACTAGAACTGTGCACAGTGCTCCAAGTGTGTTAGAGACTAGAACTGTGCACAGTGCTCCAAGTGTGTTAGAGACTAGAACTGTGCACAGTGCTCCGAGTGTGTTAGAGACTAGAACTGTGCACAGTGCTCCAAGTGTGTTAGAGACCAGAACTGTGCACAGTGCTCCAAGTGTGTTAGAGACTAGAACTGTGCACAGTGCTCCAAGTGTGTTAGAGACTAGAACTGTGCACAGTGCTCCAAGTGTGTTAGAGACTAGAACTGTGCACAGTGCTCCAAGTGTGTTAAAGACTAGAACTGTGCACAGTGCTCCAAGTGTGTTAGAGACTAGAACTGTGCACAGTGCTCCAAGTGTGATAGAGACAGGAACTGTGCACAGTGCTCCAAGTGTGTTAGAGACTAGAACTGTGCACAGTGCTCCAAGTGTGTTAGAGACTAGAACTGTGCACAGTGCTCCAAGTGTGTTAGAGACTAGAACTGTGCACAGTGCTCCAAGTGTGTTAGGGACTAGAACTGTGCACAGTGCTCCAAGTGTGTTAGTGACTAGAACTGTGCACAGTGCTCCAAGTGTGATAGAGACTAGAACTGTGCACAGTGCTCCAAGTGTGTTAGGGACTAGAACTGTGCACAGTGCTCCAAGTGTGATAGAGACTAGAACTGTGCACAGTGCTCCAAGTGTGATAGAGACTAGAACTGTGCACAGTGCTCCAAGTGTGTTAGGGACTAGAACTGTGCACAGTGCTCCAAGTGTGTTAGAGACTAGAACTGTGCACAGTGCTCCAAGTGTGTTAGAGACTAGAACTGTGCACAGTGCTCCAAGTGTGTTAGAGACTAGAACTGTGCACAGTGCTCCAAGTGTGTTAGAGACTAGAACTGTGCACAGTGCTCCAAGTGTGTTAGAGACTAGAACTGTGCACAGTGCTCCAAGTGTGTTAGAGACTAGAACTGTGCACAGTGCTCCAAGTGTGTTAGAGACTAGAACTGTGCACAGTGCTCCAAGTGTGTTAAAGACTAGAACTGTGCACAGTGCTCCAAGTGTGTTAGAGACTAGAACTGTGCACAGTGCTCCAAGTGTGATAGAGACAGGAACTGTGCACAGTGCTCCAAGTGTGTTAGAGACTAGAACTGTGCACAGTGCTCCAAGTGTGTTAGAGACTAGAACTGTGCACAGTGCTCCGAAGTGTGTTAGAGACTAGAACTGTGCACAGTGCTCCAAGTGTGTTAGAGACTAGAACTGTGCACAGTGCTCCAAGTGTGTTAGAGACTAGAACTGTGCACAGTGCTCCAAGTGTGTTAGAGACTAGAACTGTGCACAGTGCTCCAAGTGTGTCAGAGACTAGAACTGTGCACAGTGCTCCAAGTGTGTTAGAGACTGGAACTGTGCACAGTGCTCCAAGTGTGTTAGAGACTAGAACTGTGCACAGTGCTCCAAGTGTGTTAGTGACTAGAACTGTGCACAGTGCTCCAAGTGTGTTAGAGACTAGAACTGTGCACAGTGCTCCAAGTGTGTTAGAGACTAGAACTGTGCACAGTGCTCCAAGTGTGTTAGAGACTAGAACTGTGCACAGTGCTCCGAGTGTGTTAGAGACTAGAACTGTGCACAGTGCTCCAAGTGTGTTAGAGACCAGAACTGTGCACAGTGCTCCAAGTGTGTTAGAGACTAGAACTGTGCACAGTGCTCCAAGTGTGTTAGAGACTAGAACTGTGCACAGTGCTCCAAGTGTGTTAGAGACTAGAACTGTGCACAGTGCTCCAAGTGTGTTAAAGACTAGAACTGTGCACAGTGCTCCAAGTGTGTTAGAGACTAGAACTGTGCACAGTGCACCAAGTGTGATAGAGACAGGAACTGTGCACAGTGCTCCAAGTGTGTTAGAGACTAGAACTGTGCACAGTGCTCCAAGTGTGTTAGAGACTAGAACTGTGCACAGTGCTCCAAGTGTGTTAGAGACTAGAACTGTGCACAGTGCTCCAAGTGTGTTAGGGACTAGAACTGTGCACAGTGCTCCAAGTGTGTTAGTGACTAGAACTGTGCACAGTGCTCCAAGTGTGATAGAGACTAGAACTGTGCACAGTGCTCCAAGTGTGTTAGGGACTAGAACTGTGCACAGTGCTCCAAGTGTGATAGAGACTAGAACTGTGCACAGTGCTCCAAGTGTGATAGAGACTAGAACTGTGCACAGTGCTCCAAGTGTGTTAGGGACTAGAACTGTGCACAGTGCTCCAAGTGTGTTAGAGACTAGAACTGTGCACAGTGCTCCAAGTGTGTTAGAGACTAGAACTGTGCACAGTGCTCCAAGTGTGTTAGAGACTAGAACTGTGCACAGTGCTCCAACTGTGTTAGAGACTAGAACTGTGCACAAGGCTCCAAGTGTGTTAGTGACTGGAACTGTGCACAGTGCTCCAAGTGTGTTAGAGACTAGAACTGTGCACAGTGCTCCAAGTGTGTTAGAGACTAGAACTGTGCACAGTGCTCCAAGTGTGTTAGAGACTAGAACTGTGCACAGTGCTCCAAGTGTGTTAGAGACTAGAACTGTGCACAGTGCTCCAAGTGTGATAGAGACTAGAACTGTGCACAGTGCTCCAAGTGTGTTAGAGACTAGAACTGTGCACAGTGCTCCAAGTGTGTTAGAGACTAGAACTGTGCACAGTGCTCCAAGTGTGTTAGAGACTAGAACTGTGCACAGTGCTCCAAGTGTGTTAGAGACTAGAACTGTGCACAGTGCTCCAAGTGTGTTAGGGACTAGAACTGTGCACAGTGCTCCAAGTGTGTTAGAGACTAGAACTGTGCACAGTGCTCCAAGTGTGATAGAGACTAGAACTGTGTACAGTGCTCCAAGTGTGATAGAGACTAGAACTGTGCACAGTGCTCCAAGTGTGTTAGAGACTAGAACTGTGCACAGTGCTCCAAGTGTGATAGAGACAGAAACTGTGCACAGTGCTCCAAGTGTGTTAGTGACTAGAACTGTGCACAGTGCTCCAAGTGTGATAGAGACTAGAACTGTGCACAGTGCTCCAAGTGTGTTAGGGACTAGAACTGTGCACAGTGCTCCAAGTGTGATAGAGACTAGAACTGTGCACAGTGCTCCAAGTGTGATAGAGACTAGAACTGTGCACAGTGCTCCAAGTGTGTTAGGGACTAGAACTGTGCACAGTGCTCCAAGTGTGTTAGAGGACTAGAACTGTGCACAGTGCTCCAAGTGTGTTAGAGACTAGAACTGTGCACAGTGCTCCAAGTGTGTTAGAGACTAGAACTGTGCACAGTGCTCCAAGTGTGTTAGAGACTAGAACTGTGCACAGTGCTCCAAGTGTGTTAGAGACTAGAACTGTGCACAGTGCTCCAAGTGTGTTAGAGACTAGAACTGTGCACAGTGCTCCAAGTGTGTTAGAGACTAGAACTGTGCACAGTGCTCCAAGTGTGTTAAAGACTAGAACTGTGCACAGTGCTCCAAGTGTGTTAGAGACTAGAACTGTGCACAGTGCTCCAAGTGTGATAGAGACTAGGAACTGTGCACAGTGCTCCAAGTGTGTTAGAGACTAGAACTGTGCACAGTGCTCCAAGTGTGTTAGAGACTAGAACTGTGCACAGTGCTCCGAAGTGTGTTAGAGACTAGAACTGTGCACAGTGCTCCAAGTGTGTTAGAGACTAGAACTGTGCACAGTGCTCCAAGTGTGTTAGAGGCTAGAACTGTGCACAGTGCTCCAAGTGTGTTAGAGACTAGAACTGTGCACAGTGCTCCAAGTGTGTCAGAGACTAGAACTGTGCACAGTGCTCCAAGTGTGTTAGAGACTGGAACTGTGCACAGTGCTCCAAGTGTGTTAGAGACTAGAACTGTGCACAGTGCTCCAAGTGTGTTAGATGACTAGAACTGTGCACAGTGCTCCAAGTGTGTTAGAGACTAGAACTGTGCACAGTGCTCCAAGTGTGTTAGAGACTAGAACTGTGCACAGTGCTCCAAGTGTGTTAGAGACTAGAACTGTGCACAGTGCTCCGAGTGTGTTAGAGACTAGAACTGTGCACAGTGCTCCAAGTGTGTTAGAGACCAGAACTGTGCACAGTGCTCCAAGTGTGTTAGAGACTAGAACTGTGCACAGTGCTCCAAGTGTGTTAGAGACTAGAACTGTGCACAGTGCTCCAAGTGTGTTAGAGACTAGAACTGTGCACAGTGCTCCAAGTGTGTTAAGACTAGAACTGTGCACAGTGCTCCAAGTGTGTTAGAGACTAGAACTGTGCACAGTGCTCCAAGTGTGATAGAGACAGGAACTGTGCACAGTGCTCCAAGTGTGTTAGAGACTAGAACTGTGCACAGTGCTCCAAGTGTGTTAGAGACTAGAACTGTGCACAGTGCTCCAAGTGTGTTAGAGACTAGAACTGTGCACAGTGCTCCAAGTGTGTTAGGGACTAGAACTGTGCACAGTGCTCCAAGTGTGTTAGTGACTAGAACTGTGCACAGTGCTCCAAGTGTGATAGAGACTAGAACTGTGCACAGTGCTCCAAGTGTGTTAGGGACTAGAACTGTGCACAGTGCTCCAAGTGTGATAGAGACTAGAACTGTGCACAGTGCTCCACGTGTGATAGAGACTAGAACTGTGCACAGTGCTCCAAGTGTGTTAGGGACTAGAACTGTGCACAGTGCTCCAAGTGTGTTAGAGACTAGAACTGTGCACAGTGCTCCAAGTGTGTTAGAGACTAGAACTGTGCACAGTGCTCCAAGTGTGTTAGAGACTAGAACTGTGCACAGTGCTCCAAGTGTGTTAGAGACTAGAACTGTGCACAGTGCTCCAAGTGTGTTAGAGACTAGAACTGTGCACAGTGCTCCAAGTGTGTTAGAGACTAGAACTGTGCACAGTGCTCCAAGTGTGTTAGAGACTAGAACTGTGCACAGTGCTCCAAGTGTGTTAAAGACTAGAACTGTGCACAGTGCTCCAAGTGTGTTAGAGACTAGAACTGTGCACAGTGCTCCAAGTGTGATAGAGACAGGAACTGTGCACAGTGCTCCAAGTGTGTTAGAGACTAGAACTGTGCACAGTGCTCCAAGTGTGTTAGAGACTAGAACTGTGCACAGTGCTCCGAGTGTGTTAGAGACTAGAACTGTGCACAGTGCTCCAAGTGTGATAGAGACAGGAACTGTGCACAGTGCTCCAAGTGTGTTAGAGACTAGAACTGTGCATAGTGCTCCAAGTGTGTTAGAGACTGGAACTGTGCACAGTGCTCCAAGTGTGTTAGAGACTAGAACTGTGCACAGTGCTCCAAGTGTGTTAGTGACTAGAACTGTGCACAGTGCTCCAAGTGTGTTAGAGACTAGAACTGTGCACAGTGCTCCAAGTGTGTTAGAGACTAGAACTGTGCACAGTGCTCCAAGTGTGTTAGAGACTAGAACTGTGCACAGTGCTCCAAGTGTGTTAGAGACTAGAACTGTGCACAGTGCTCCAAGTGTGTTAAAGACTAGAACTGTGCACAGTGCTCCAAGTGTGTTAGAGACTAGAACTGTGCACAGTGCTCCAAGTGTGATAGAGACAGGAACTGTGCACAGTGCTCCAAGTGTGTTAGAGACTAGAACTGTGCACAGTGCTCCAAGTGTGTTAGGGACTAGAACTGTGCACAGTGCTCCAAGTGTGTTAGTGACTAGAACTGTGCACAGTGCTCCAAGTGTGATAGAGACTAGAACTGTGCACAGTGCTCCAAGTGTGTTAGGGACTAGAACTGTGCACAGTGCTCCAAGTGTGATAGAGACTAGAACTGTGCACAGTGCTCCAAGTGTGATAGAGACTAGAACTGTGCACAGTGCTCCAAGTGTGTTAGGGACTAGAACTGTGCACAGTGCTCCTAGTGTGTTAGAGACTAGAACTGTGCACAGTGCTCCAAGTGTGTTAGAGACTAGAACTGTGCACAGTGCTCCAAGTGTGTTAGAGACTAGAACTGTGCACAGTGCTCCAAGTGTGTTAGAGACTAGAACTGTGCACAGTGCTCCAAGTGTGTTAGAGACTAGAACTGTGCACAGTGCTCCAAGTGTGTTAGAGACTAGAACTGTGCACAGTGCTCCAAGTGTGTTAGAGACTAGAACTGTGCACAGTGCTCCAAGTGTGTTAAAGACTAGAACTGTGCACAGTGCTCCAAGTGTGTTAGAGACTAGAACTGTGCACAGTGCTCCAAGTGTGATAGAGACAGGAACTGTGCACAGTGCTCCAAGTGTGTTAGAGACTAGAACTGTGCACAGTGCTCCAAGTGTGTTAGAGACTAGAACTGTGCACAGTGCTCCGAGTGTGTTAGAGACTAGAACTGTGCACAGTGCTCCAAGTGTGTTAGAGACTAGAACTGTGCACAGTGCTCCAAGTGTGTTAGAGACTAGAACTGTGCACAGTGCTCCAAGTGTGTTAGAGACTAGAACTGTGCACAGTGCTCCAAGTGTGTCAGAGACTAGAACTGTGCACAGTGCTCCAAGTGTGTTAGAGACTGGAACTGTGCACAGTGCTCCAAGTGTGTTAGAGACTAGAACTGTGCACAGTGCTCCAAGTGTGTTAGTGACTAGAACTGTGCACAGTGCTCCAAGTGTGTTAGAGACTAGAACTGTGCACAGTGCTCCAAGTGTGTTAGAGACTAGAACTGTGCACAGTGCTCCAAGTGTGTTAGAGACTAGAACTGTGCACAGTGCTCCGAGTGTGTTAGAGACTAGAACTGTGCACAGTGCTCCAAGTGTTTTAGAGACCAGAACTGTGCACAGTGCTCCAAGTGTGTTAGAGACTAGAACTGTGCACAGTGCTCCAAGTGTGTTAGAGACTAGAACTGTGCACAGTGCTCCAAGTGTGTTAGAGACTAGAACTGTGCACAGTGCTCCAAGTGTGTTAAAGACTAGAACTGTGCACAGTGCTCCAAGTGTGTTAGAGACTAGAACTGTGCACAGTGCTCCAAGTGTGATAGAGACTAGAACTGTGCACAGTGCTCCAAGTGTGTTAGAGACTAGAACTGTGCACAGTGCTCCAAGTGTGTTAGAGACTAGAACTGTGCACAGTGCTCCAAGTGTGTTAGAGACTAGAACTGTGTACAGTGCTCCTAATGTGATAGGGAGACCTGAACTGTAGATTGTTAATGTCCACGGCTGAGGAGGTGCGGGGAAAGTCAGGTGATGGTTCTGGTTGAACAGGCTGGTCAGTGAGTGAGAGACGTCAATCCTCAGGTGTCGAGCCCTTGACGAGGGCACGTCGGCCGGCAATGGATTGGCGAGGAGAGAGTGGGGCGAGGGTGCTGTGCTGACGGAGGTTCGGTGGCTTCTAACCGAGAACATGGAGAATCTGCTTTGGCTTCCAGGTTCATCGTCATCTGACGAGAAAGAACCACAACCCCTGTCCGGTCCTGCTCCCTGAGGAGCTGAGGGGGAAGGTGGAATTCCCCGGGATCATCCCGCAGCAGACCATGCAGCTCTTTGCCGTGCTGTGCATCCAGACCAGTCACTATGTGGCCTTCGTCAAGCACGGGACAGGAGACGACCATTGGCTCTTCTTTGACAGCATGGCAGACCGGGAAGGTAAGACCCCTGTCTGCGTCCAGTAGTCCTCTGTCGGCCTGAATGTATCTGTGTCTCTGTGAGCATCACTGTCATTCATATCCCCATGTGAATAGACACACCCGCCTGGCTCTTAGTTTGTCAATTACGCTTTTTGTCATGTTTGTGTGTGGGTTGTGAGTATGTGTGGGTTGTGAGTGTGTGTGGGTTGAGGTTTGTGGGTTGTGAGTATGTGTGAGTGAGTGAGTGATTTGTAATGATATGTATATTGACTGGGATGTAAAGAGTTAACAAGTTCATGATAATGCTTCTTACCACTAGAGGGAACGACAGAACAGTCATATATATATCACGTGACTGGGGATTCTGGGATTAGATGATTAGGAGTTAAGAGCTCGGAGTGAGCTGGAAAAGTGTCAGGCATAGAGAGCAATTGTACACTTGAGAGTTCTGTAAGTTAGAGATAGCATAGTTTTATATAACAACCTTCTACTTTCGGAATGTGAACGAATCTTAGTAGTGTAATAAATTCATAGTTTTGTTCGTTTAAAAAGCTTTGTGTTCTTTATTCAACACTACCCATCCGAGCCATCCAGGTAAAGCAGAATAGAGAATACAACATGAATGGGTGAGTTGTGGTGCTGTGCATCACTGTAAATACACAAGGGGTTAATGTAAATACACTAGGACTGAGTAACCACTAGAGGGAGCACCAGAGCCGTCATGACATGCAGACATACAGCTTATGAACATATAGAATAGGACACGACCAATGGGTAGTCAAGACACCCAGAGGTGACACTACCACAAGGGGGCATTACACAACCCATATATAAGGACAGGGCACACATGCCCTGTCTTTTTCCACAGGCGACACTTAGAGTGTAGGACAGGGAAAGATCAGAAGCATCACACCCACCACGTGGCTTAGAGCAGACTGGTTAGTTAGACTGAGTTACTATAGCAAGATTAGCAAGAGAGTCGAACTCCTAGAGAACTGTGCTGATTGTTCAATAAATCACATTGAACTTACTTCAAAGTCTGGAGTATCTTTTGGTCAAAGCTGCACGGAGTTGCAGCCTGTGTTATCCCAGAGTACAGAACACAACATGAGTGAGTGAGTGTGCATACGAGTGTGAGGTTATCCATGAAGGCCCCGCCTTCTCAACCTTGCCCCTCGCCTGAGGTGTGTCGGTCCCTAAGTTAAATCACCACCAGGGAGCTCTCCCCCTCAAAGGGGAAAGCAGCTTGTGGCCATCTGGGACGACGGCGACTTTACTTTGTGTGTGAATGTGGTGATTGTGTGAGATTGTGATTGTTTGTGCCTGTGAATGTGTGTGCATGTATGAGCATGTGATGGCGTGTGAGAGTGTGAGTGCGTGATTGTAATTTTGTGCGATCATGATCGTGTGTGTGAATGTGTGTGAGTAAACGTGTATGCTTGTGATTGTGTCTGTGTGTATCTTGGGGCAGCAGGGTAGCATGGTGGTTAGCATAAATGCTTCACAGCTCCAGGGTCCCAGGTTCGATTCCCGGCTGGGTCACTGTCTGTGTGGAGTCTGCACGTCCTCCCCCTGTGTGCGTGGGTTTCCTCCAGGTGCTCCGGTTTCCTCCCACAGTCCAAAGATGTGCGGGTTAGGTGGATTGGCCATGCTAAATTGCCCATAGTGTCCTAATAAATGTAAGGTTAAGGGGGGGTTGTTGGGTTACGGGTATAGGGTGGATATGTGGGTTTGAGTAGGGTGATCATGGCTCGGCACAACATTGAGGGCCGAAGGGCCTGTTCTGTGCTGTACTGTTCTATGTTCTATGTTCTATCTGTAGGTGTGTGTGTGAGTATGAGTGTGTGTTTTTAGTACACACATTTATATTCCCTGACGGAGAGACTCCCTCTTTAAAAGGGGTCCCTGACGGAGACACTCCCTCTTTAAAAGGGGTCCCAGACGGAGAGGCTCCCTCTTTAAAAGGGGTCCCTGACGGAGAGGCTCCCTCTTTAAAAGGGGTCCCTGACGGAGAGACTCCCTCTTTAAAAGGGGTCCCTGACGGAGAGACTACCTCTTTAAAAGGAGTTCCTGATGGAGAGACTCCCTCTTTAAAAGGGGTTCCTGATGGAGAGACTCCCTCTTTAAAAGGGGTCCCTGATGGAGAGACTCCCTCTTTAAAAGGGGTCCCTGACGGAGAGGCTCCCTCTTTAAAAGGGGTCCCTGACAGAGAGATTCCCTCTTTAAAAGGGGTCCCTGACGGTGAGAGACTCCCTCTTTAAAAGGGGTCCCTGACTGAGAGACTCCCTCTTTAAAAGGGGTCCCTGACGGAGAGGCACCCTCTTTAAAAGGGGTCCCTGACGGAGAGGCTCCCTCTTTAAAAGGGGTCCCTGATGGAGAGACTCCCTCTTTAAAAGGAGTTCCTGATGGAGAGACTCCCTCTTTAAAAGGGGTCCCTGATGGAGAGACTCCCTCTTTAAAAGGGGTCCCTGACGGAGAGGCTCCCTCTTTAAAAGGGGTCCCTGACAGAGAGATTCCCTCTTTAAAAGGGGTCCCTGACGGAGAGAGACTCCCTCTTTAAAAGGGGTCCCTGACTGAGAGACTCCCTCTTTAAAAGGGGTCCCTGACGGAGAGGCTCCCTCTTTAAAAGGGGTCCCTGACGGAGAGGCTCCCTCTTTAAAAGGAGTCCCTGACGGAGAGACTCCCTCTTTAAAAGGGGTCCCTGATGGAGAGACTCCCTCTTTAAAAGGGGTCCCTGACGGAGAGACTCCCTCTTTAAAAGGGGTCCCTGACGGAGAGAGACTCCCTCTTTAAAAGGGGTCCCTGACTGAGAGGCTCCCTCTTTAAAAGGGGTCCCTGACGGAGAGACTCCCTCATTAAAAGGGGTTCCTGACGGAGAGACTCCCTCATTAAAAGGGGTTCCTGATGGAGAGGCTCCCTCTTTAAAAGGGGTCCCTGACGCAGAGACTCCCTCTTTAAAAGGGGTCCCTGACGGAGAGACTCCCTCTTTAAAAGGGGTCCCTGACAGAGAGACTCCCTCTTTAAAAGGGTTCCCTGACGGAGAGACTCCCTCTTTAAAAGGGGTCCCTGATGGTGAGGTCCGCCTATAAAAAAGTGCACACTGACCAGCGTAACGCGATGAACCCCAAGGCCCTCGTGTGTGTGTGTGTGTGTGGGAAGCTCTGGGGTGAGGGGAGAGTGAAACATTTCCAGTGGCGCTTTGCTGACTCCCTTCCCTTGTCTTTCCTCCGTATGCACAGGCGGGCAGAACGGATTTAACATCCCCAGGGTAGAGCAGTGCCCGGAGGTGGCCGACTACTTGGCAATGAAACCAGAGGATCTGGAGGCTATGGATCCCAAGGCGATTCCCAGCTCTGCTCGCCGGCTGCTTCTAGATGCTTCCATGTGTTTCTATTATAGTCAAAGCTTGTGTCTGTACAAGTGACGTCAGTTCACCAGGATTGGAGACGGTGAGGAGTGCAGCCAGTATGGGCTTTGTATCAAATTGTGTAAATAAAAGTTCTTGCACACTTGGAAACTAATGTTAGCTCTACTGTCCTGGGAGTGTTTGATGGGGACAGTGTAGAGGGAGCTTTACTCTGTATCTAACCCCGTGCTGTACCTGTCCTGGGAGTATTTGATGGGGACAGTGTAGAGGGAGCTTTACTCTGTATCTAACCCCGTGCTGTACCTGTCCTGGGAGTGTTTGATGGGGACAGTGTAGAGGGAGCTTTACTCTGTATCTAACCCCGTGCTGTACCTGTCCTGGGGGTGTTTGATGGGGACAGTGTAGAGGGAGCTTTACTCTGTATCTAACCCCGTGCTGTACCTGTCCTGGGTGTGTTTGATGGGGACAGTGTAGAGGGAGCTTTACTCTGTATCTAACCCCGTGCTGTACCTGTCCTGGGAGTGTTTGATGGGGACAGTGTAGAGGGAGCTTTACTCTGTATCTAACTCCGTGCTGTACCTGTCCTGGGAGTGTTTGATGGGGACAGTGTAGAGGGAGCTTTACTCTGTATCTAACCCCGTGCTGTCCCTGTCCTGGGAGTGTTTGATGGAGACAGTGTAGAGGGAGCTTTACTCTGTATCTAACACTGCTGTACCTGTCCTGGGAGTGTTTGATGGGGGCAGTGTAGAGGGAGCTTTACTCTGTATCTAACCCCGTGCTGTCCCTGTCCTGGGAGTGTTTGATGGAGACAGTGTAGAGGGAGCTTTACTCTGTATCTAACACTGCTGTACCTGTCCTGGGAGTGTTTGATGGGGACAGTGCAGAGGGAGCTTTACTCTGTATCTAACCCCGTGCTGTACCTGTCCTGGGAGTGTTTGATGGGGACAGTGCAGAGGGAGCTTTACTCTGTATCTAACCCCGTGCTGTACCTGTCCTGGGAGTGTTTGATGGGGACAGTGTAGAGGGAGCTTTACTCTGTATCTAACACTGCTGTCCCTGTCCTGGGAGTGTTTGATGGAGACAGTGTAGAGGGAGCTTTACTCTGTATCTAACACTGCTGTACCTGTCCTGGGAGTGTTTGATGGGGGCAGTGTAGAGGGAGCTTTACTCTGTATCTAACCCCGTGCTGTCCCCGTCCTGGGAGTGTTTGATGGAGACAGTGTAGAGGGAGCTTTACTCTGTATCTAACACTGCTATACCTGTCCTGGGAGTGTTTGATGGGGACAGTGCAGAGGGAGCTTTACTCTGTATCTAACCCCGTGCTGTACCTGTCCTGGGAGTGTTTGATGGGGACAGTACAGAGGGAGCTTTACTCTGTATCTAACCCCGTGCTGTACCTGTCCTGGGAGTGTTTGATGGGGACAGTGTAGAGGGAGCTTTACTCTGTATCTAACCCCGTGCTGTACCTGTCCTGGGAGTGTTTGATGGGGACAGTGCAGAGGGAGCTTTACTCTGTATCTAACCCTGTGCTGTACCTGTCCTGGGAGTGTTTGATGGGGACAGTGTAGAGGGAGCTTTACTCTGTATCTAACACTGCTGTCACTGTCCTGGGAGTGTTTGATGGAGACAGTGTAGAGGGAGCTTTACTCTGTATCTAACACTGCTGTACCTGTCCTGGGAGTGTTTGATGGGGGCAGTGTAGAGGGAGCTTTACTCTGTATCTAACCCCGTGCTGTCCCTGTCCTGGGAGTGTTTGATGGAGACAGTGTAGAGGGAGCTTTACTCTGTATCTAACACTGCTGTACCTGTCCTGGGAGTGTTTGATGGGGACAGTGCAGAGGGAGCTTTACTCTGTATCTAACCCATGCTGTACCTGTCCTGGGAGTGTTTGATGGGGACAGTGCAGAGGGAGCTTTACTCTGTATCTAACCCCGTGTTGTACCTGTCCTGGGAGTGTTTGATGGGGACAGTGTAGAGGGAGCTTTACTCTGTATCTAACCCCGTGCTGTACCTGTCCTGGGAGTGTTTGATGGGGACAGTGTAGAGGGAGCTTTACTCTGTATCTAACTCCGTGCTGTACCTGTCCTGGGAGTGTTTGATGGGGACAATGTAGAGGGAGCTTTACTCTGTATCTAACCCCGTGCTGTCCCTGTCCTGGGAGTGTTTGGTGGGGACAGTGTAGAGGGAGCTTTACTCTGTATCTAACCCCGTGCTGTACCTGTCCTGGGAGTGTTTGATGGGGACAGTGTAGAGGGAGCTTTACTCTGTATCTAACTCCGTGCTGTACCTGTCCTGGGAGTGTTTGATGGGGACAATGTAGAGGGAGCTTTACTCTGTATCTAACCCCGTGCTGTACCTGTCCTGGGAGTGTTTGATGGGGACAGTGTAGAGGGACCTTTACTCTGTATCTAACCCCGTGCTGTACCTGTCCTGGGAGTGTTTGATGGGGACAGTGTAGAGGGAGCTTTACTCTGTATCTAACCCCGTGCTGTACCTGTCCTGGGAGTGTTTGATGGGGACAGTGTAGAGGGAGCTTTACTCTGTATCTAACCCCGTGCTGTACCTGGCCTGGGAGTGTTTGATGGGGACAGTGTAGAGGGAGCTCTACTCTGTATCTAACCCCGTGCTGTACCTGTCCTGGGAGTGTTTGATGGGGACAGTGCAGAAGGAGCTTTACTCTGTATCTAACCCCGTGCTGTCCCTGTCCTGGGAGTGTTTGGTGGGGACAGTGTAGAGGGAGCTTTACTCTGTATCTAACTCCGTGCTGTACCTGTCCTGGGAGTGTTTGTTGGGGACAGTGTAGAGAGAGCTTTACTCTGTATCTAACCCCGTGCTGTACCTGGCCTGGGAGTGTTTGATGGGGACAGTGTAGAGGGAGATTTACTCTGTATCTAACCCTGTGCTGTACCTGTCCTGGGAGTGTTTGATGGGGACAGTGTAGAGGGAGCTTTACTCTGTATCTAACCCCGTGCTCCGCCCAGTGGGGTGGTTAGCAGCCGCGCCAAGTAACGCCCCGGCTTTACCTGCAGATACGGATAGAGAATGGCCGAGTCCGTGGTCGCGTGTGCGCACGGCTGCAGTCACGCCGTACAACATAGCAAAAGCTGTCCGCGGACCTGTCCTGCCAAAAGCCTCCCCCCTATAACACCCCTTGCCTCCCCCCACCAGCTCCCCCCCCCCCCCCCCCCCACCCCCGCCAGCAGAACGGTCCCCCCACCCCCGACTTAGGCGGCCCTGGGCACAGTCCGCAGCCGTCACGGTGCGTTCCCCGAAAAGGGAGAGGACGCACGCCCCACGCCGTCAGGGATTCGGCCCATCGGGGGGGGGGGAGAGCCTCAGGTGACGCCCCGAGGCCGTACCAACGCAGCGCGGCGTATTCCTCGAGTAGGGCATTTGGAGGGGGCGGAGCATCCGACAAACGGCGCCGCCCCCGATTCCGGCGTGAAAACGGTTTCTCCGGCCGATCGCCGAACATCATCTGGTGTTGCCGATCGGAGAATCCGGCCCTGTGTCTTGTCTGTTGGCGTGATTTTGGTCATCGCGCTTCATGGCTTCCAAGCCGTGGGGGGCGGGGGGGGCATGGATTCTGGCAGCATTCATCTCCGCCAGCTCTTTTGTAGAACCAACAGCGTCGATACAGACACCCCTCCCCCCCAAAATAAAGGGGCGACACAAAATGGAATCCAGCAGTGAAGGTGGGGGGGGGGGGGGGGAGAAGGAAATGTACAGGTACCGCCACACTTCCCTTAACGCAGGATTTGGACAGAAAAGATGAAGCCTCTCAATCGAAGTGATTTTAGTTCATTTATTCATACATACAGTCTGTATATAATATATTTTATATATACGGCCATCACACAACGTTAATACTTTTTTTCATTAATAATTAATCATTATAGAGAAGATTGCGAAGAGACAGGCCTCGGTGTTGGCAATGAGTAGTCCCCGGAAACGCTTGACCGTGAACGTTCTCCCCTCCTCTCTCTCTGGCTCACCCCGAGGGGAGTTTGGCGAGGGAGCGGTGTGGCTGTGAAAGGGGTTGAATTGGCGA
>NC_052162.1:128986994-129033861 GCF_902713615.1 Scyliorhinus canicula | reverse complement strand
CATCCAGGACAAAGCAGCCCCGCTTTGATCGGCACCCCATCCACAAACATTCACTCCCTCCACCACCGACGCACAGCGGCAGCAGTGTGTGTACCGTCTACAAGATGCACCGCAGCGACTCACCAAGGCTCCTTCGACAGCACCTTCCAAACCCACCACCTCTACCATCTAGAAGGACAAGGGGGCAGCAGACACATGGGGAACTCCACCACCTGCAAGTTCCCCCCCTCCGAGCCCCACACTCACCATCCTGACTGGGAAATATATCGGCCGTTCCTTCACTGTCGCTGGGTCACAATCCTGGCCCTCCCTCCCTGACAGCACTGTGGGTGTTACCCACACCACACAGGGACTGCAGCCGGTTCAAGATGGCGGCTCACCCACCACCTCCTCAAGGGGCAACTAGGGACGGGCAACAAATACTGGGCCCGGCCAGGGACACCAAACATCCTCGGTGAAATGATTACACAGTCACTTACAGAGGTGACCCCCTCCCGCCACAACCAACCCTGTCACAGACACCGTTTGTTAATTTTACTTCATCCCGGCCCGGGTCGCAGTTGAAGTGGAAATGTAGAAGGCCGCCTCCCGTTTCCCGCGTGCTGCCCCCTTCCGACCTCGGAACCGCGCCCGACGACGTCGGAGATAGGTTCTATTGCACTTCCCTGTGACTTTCGAGTCAAAACGTCGCTCGCCGTGATGTACCTCACCGACGAGAGGGTCTGCTTGCGGAAGTGAAGAGGTGGGGGGATGGGGGAAGAAATGCCACCCACCATCCCCCCCGCCCCTACCCCAGCGCCCACCCCGCCCCTCCCCCGCCACCCCCGCTTGCAGCGGCTGACCTGTTGTAACTGTTCCAGTACAGCTCGACGTTGGTCAGGGTGATGCCTTCTGTCATGTGCTGCCGGTATGTGTTGATCAGCTCCGAGTTGTTGGAGATGTCCTCCTGCGTTCGAGGCAACAACAACAAAACAAAAAAACCCCAAAGGGAGGAAAGGAGTCGTTTATCTTCACCATCAATTTGCCGGCCAACTGAGGGTTTCCGCGCAGGGATGTAAATGCGGTGCGGGGGTGGGGGGGGGGGGGGGGAGCAGTTCGGAGAAGAAGGCCCAGTCGGCCCGGGGTGCCTGGTATGCAGGGAGGAGGGGTGAGTGGGAGGGGTGGGGGGGTGTTGACAGTGGGCGGGAGGTTGGGATTACCTCACCAGGAAAGGTTGAGCAGGTTGGGGCCTGTGACCACCGAACCCTTACAGTGCAGGAGGAGACCATTTGGCCCATCGGGTCTGCACCGTCCGCCTGAAAGAGCACCCTACCTAGGCCCACTCCCCCGTCCTATCCCCGTAACCCCACTGATCCTTTTGGACACTAAGGGTGAATTTATAATGGCCGATCCACCTAACCTGCACATCTTTGGACTGTGGGAGGAAACCGGAGCACCCGGACGAACCCACGCAGACGCGGGGAGAACACGCAGACTCCAGACAATGACCCAAGGCAGGAATCGAACCCAGGTCCCTCGAGCTGTGAGGCAGCAGTGCTAACCGCTGTGCCACCGTACTGCCCACCTAATTGGAATTTACAAAGAATGAGAGGTGATCTGATTGAAATGTATCAGATTCTGAGGGCGAGGTTTGACAGGGGGGATGTTAAGAGGATGTTTCCCACCTCGCGGAGGGGAGAGGGGGTGGAATCTAGAACTAGGGAGGGCCTCTGTTTCAAAGTGTGGGGGTCTCCCATTGAAGACGGGGACGAGGAGGAATTTCTTCTCTCAGAGGGAGGTCAGCCTGTGGAATCCTCTCCCCCAGAGAAGCAGCGGAGGCTGCGGGTCACCGAACATGTTCAAGGCCCGAGTCAGAGAGAGTTCCGATCGACGAGAGAGTCGGGGGTTATCGGCTGCGGGGGCGATGGCAGGGAGGGACAGAAGAGTGAATACGTGAGAGAAAAAAATTAGATTATCAGTCGGGCCCACAGAGTAGCTCACTTTACCCCGTGCCAGAATCCACATACGTTCGCACAGTGGGCAACTGGCCTTAACCTTCTTAAAGATGCATCCACCCCATTGCGCCTTACGCAGCTAAATCAATGCTCAAGGGGGAACAGCTATTCCCTGGTTCATTCCCCACGAAGATGAAACAACAGCCAGGCAGTTAACTGTTCCCTGGTGCATTCTCCAAGACGGAGCCTCTGCCAATCAGAGCCCACATGCCAAACAATCAATACTGTCCTATCAGGCAGTACACACTGTTCCTCCCTTGGAGATTTTGGAGCGACGGCCAACCTGATGAGTGCAAAATGGAAAGCTTCTACAGCTTGTCCCCTTTTTACCACTCAAGGTACGGAGGACCACGTGATTATTTGAATGGGGAAACATCCACTGACAGGCTGAAATGAGGTAGTTGGAGCGGAAGGAGATTTGTGAGGCCTGCAAAGACCATAAAGGGCTGTTCCCAGAGGTGTGTACAATCTGTAATTCATCGCTAACATTGCAGATCCTTCTATCAATAAACTAACGCTGCCAAGGCTGCTCCAAGTCTCACCTGGCTGAAGAGGTGTCCAAGGATCACATCGCTAAGTGAACTGGTCAGACCAGTGATCTAGACAAGGGAGAGACATAAGATATAAAACTCAATTAGATTCCAGTCTGTAACTCACTCCCGGGTATCTGTTATTCTATATATAAACCACCCAAACCCCTCGATTAGATTCCTGTCTGTAACTCACTCCTGAGTGTCTAATAAACCATTGGTACCTCACCATGATACCCCCCACCCCTCCGATTATACGTACCTTGGATGCTGCCCAATCCATCCATCCCTTGGCATTGGGGTCGATGTTCAGGAGAACCAGTCCCTCCACCAGGTCCGGGGAGTAACGCTGTGGGAAATCAAGCACAGAGCAGCAATAGCAGAGTTTAGAAAGAACCACGAGATCGGCCAAAGTGGACGGGCGGCGTCAACCTGCACAATGGCAGGCTGACCGGATTATTAAAACCTCGGCCTCGACTTCCCCAAGTGTGACGATCAAAACAATGGGAGCACCCAACCAGTGGGCTTACTGTGTATGGATCAATCTGGAATCCAATCGAAGGTGTCAAATATTAACTGGGACAGAGAGGGGGGTTAAGGAGGGTCCCGATCGAGGGTATAAAATATTAACTGGGACAGAGAGGGGTTTAAGGAGAGTCCCGATCGAGGGTATAAAATATTAACTGGGACAGAGAGGGGGTTAAGGAGGGTCCTGATCGAGGGTATAAAATATTAACTGGGACAGAGAGGGGGTTAAGGAGGGTCCTGAACGAGGGTATAAAATATTAACTGGGACAGAAAGAGGGTTGAGGCATGGTTTAGGTCCAGGGTATAAAATATTAACATGGTGGGAATTTGGTAGCCAAAGACTTATGGCTAACCCCCATGTTTCCAAGACACGCCTACAAGTGGTACCAGAGACTCCTGGCTTCTGAACCCCACTCCAAAGACTCAAGCACCCACCCCCCCCCCATCTCGCCCGCATTTATCTGAGGGTTGCGGGATGGGAGTTCTCCCCCACGTGCTGGAGTCCAATATTTAAAATTTATATTGGGAAGTCGGCGGCCAGGTGGTAAAGTCACTGGATGTATAATCCAGAGGCCCCAGGCTAATGCTCTGGGGGAGGGTGCACAGGTTCAAATCCCCACCTGCGGCAGCTTGAGGAATTTAAATTCAGTTCATATAAATCTGGAATTTGTGGCGCTAATCCCAGTAATGATGACCGTGACGACCATCATCGATTGCCATTTTTAAAAAACCCATCTGGTTCGCTAAGATCCCCATTGGGAGAAGGGAAATCTGCTGTTCTTACCCGGTCTGGCCGTGATTCCAGAATACCCCCCCCCCCCCCCGACCACTGTCCCTTGAAACAGCAATCTTATTGGATCTTAACTGCTCCCCTTTCTGAAATGGCTGAGTGAGCTACACTCAGTTCAAGGGGGCAAATAGGGTTAGCGGGGCTACAAGTGTCGAAGCCTCCTGTGGCGACGCTCACATCTCCTGGAAAAGTTCTTTTAAAAAAACATCTCCCAGCCAACCGACGACCAGGCGATTTATCGCATCGCTGTTTGTGAGATTTGGCTGTGCGTAAATGAGGTGGCTCGCTCTTCCGGGTTACAGTGGCCGGAACTTAATTTATCGGCCATCCGGCGTTTTGTGATATACTGCAGTGCTCCGGGAATGCGAGAACTTTACGGTGGCACGCCGGCGCAGTGGTTAGCACTGCTGCCTCACGGCGCTGAGGACCCGGCTTCGATCCCGGCCCCTGGGTCACTGTCCGCGTGGAGTTTGCACATTCTCCCCGTGTCTGCGTGGATTTCACCCCTACAACCCAAAGATGTGCAGGGTTAGGTGGATTGGCCATATCATTTTTTTTATTGTTTTACATTTAGGATGCCCAATTAATTTTTTCCAAGTAAGGGGCAATTTAGCGTGGCCAATCCATCTGCACATCTTTGGGTTGTGGGGGCGAAACCCACGCAAACACGGGGAGAATGTGCAAACTCCACACGGACAGTGACCCAGAGCCGGGATCGAACCTGGGACTTCAGCGCCGTGAGGCAGCAGTGCTAACCCACTGCGCCACTGTACTGCCCTTTGGCCATATATTTTTATAAAAAAATACATAAAAGGTCAAATGGTACAAACACTAATTTTGCATTGGAGAAACCGGGTACCCTCCCCTCAGTACCAACGTACGGGGAGTGAGGTAGGATACACTGAGTATAAAAACATTAACCATCACATTTGTACAAGGCCAAACGGTACTAATTCTGCGTTGGAGAAACAGGCGGCGGGATTCTCCGCGCCGAAATCGCGGTCGACACGGCGCCGCTCAGGGGGCCATTGAAAGAGGCCCCCGCCGCGATTCACCGAGGCTCAGCTGGCCGGGTTCCCGCCGGTGTAGTTCACTCATGGTTTCATGGGAACCCGGCTGCGGACTCAGCGTGGCCGCCCTGGCCCCGGGGGGGGGGGGGGGGGGGGGGGGCTCCAGGATAGCCAGGCTACCGATCGGGGGCTACCAATCCGTGGGCGCGCCCTTCTTGGTGTCGGTCCGCGGTGCGGGTCGGCCATGTCGCGCGGGGCGGCCGATACAGGCCACCGCCGCACGCATGCGCGGACCCCCGACCGGAACTGCAGGGGTCCCGTCTCAGCAGCCGGAGCTGCCAGGAACACTCCCGGGGCCCCACTCGCTCCCTGCCAATCGGAGAATCACCCTGGACTTTCTCCAGGTAAGTCCAGAGTGATTTGTGCGGACGTGAGGACATAGCCCCGTTATTGGAGAATCCCGCCCAGTCCACCCTCCCCTCAGTATAAATGTACGGGGAGGAGTAAGGATACTCTGATTATTAAAACAGTGCACAACACAGTTGTACAAAAAACAAACGGTGCAAGCACTAGACTTTGCGCTAAATTGCCCCTTAATTGGAATTTATTTTGTAGCACGGTAGCATGGTGGTTAGCATAAATGCTTCACAGCTCCAGGGTCCCAGGTTCGATTCCCGGCTGGGTCACTGTCTGTGCGGAGTCTGCACGTCCTCCCCGTGTGTGCGTGGGTTTCCTCCGGGTGCTCCGGTTTCCTCCCACAGTCCAAAGATGTGCGGGTTAGGTGGATTGGCCATGATAAATTGCCCTTAGTGTCCAAAAAGTAAGGTTAAGGGTGGGGGGGGGGGAGTTGTTGGGTTACGGGTATAGGGTGGATATGTGGGTTTGAGTAGGGTGATCATTGCTCGGCACAACATCGAGGGCCGAAGGGCCTGTTCTGTGCTGTAGTGTTCTATGTTCTATGTTCTAAAACGGCAATGCGAGACGTTTTATTATTCATGGAGGTGGTCTCACGCAGGATTCAAAGGCATTGATCGCTGCAAGGTAATGGATTCAAGTGTGGGTGGTGTGCTCGGTTTCCAGCTGGGTGGGGGACATGGCTGGGTTGTGTCTCCCCCCCACCACACAGCTCCGTGGTAACCTCGCCAGTGGTTCCAATCCCCCGACCAGGATTGATTTTCATTCCCGTTTCAAAACCAATTTCTTTTTTTATATAAATTTAGAGTACCCAATTATTTTTTTCCAATTAAGGGGCAATTTAGCGTGGCCAATCCACCTACCCTGCACATCTTTGGGTTGTGGGGGCGAATCCCACGTAAACACGGGGGGGAATGTGCGAACTCCACACGGACAGTGACCCAGAGCCGGGACCGAACCTGGGACCTCGGCGCCATGAGGCAGCAGGGCTAACCCACTGCGCCACCGTGCTGCCCTCAAAACCAAATTCTGGCCGGATTGAGGGGCCTCCTTTCCCACCCCCAGCTCGGCCTAACTGTGGATGATTGCACCACTCCCCCGCCCTCTCCCCCCCCCCCCCCCTCCCCCCCACCACCACATTCACCGCAGTCTGGAGACCGCGGTAACAAGGGTCCCCGGGCAGTTGATGTTTCAGCGGAGAGCAAAGATAAAGTGGGATTCAGGGATATGAGGAGAAGGTAGGATTGAGGGATACGGGGAGAAGGCGGCATTGAGGGATATGGGGCAAAAGTGGGATTGACAGATAGGAAGAAGGTGGGATTGAGGGATACGAGGAGAAGGTGGGATTCAGGGATACGGGGAGAAGGTGGGATTGAGGTATACGGGGAGAAGGTGGGATTGAGGGTTACGGGGAGAAGGTGGGATTGAGGTATACGGGGAGAAGGTGGGATTGAGGGATACGGGGAGAAGGTGGGATTGAGGGATACGAGGAGAAGGTGGGATTCAGGGATACGGGGAGACGGTGGGATTGAGGGATACGGGGAGACGGTGGGATTCAGGGATACGGGGAGAAGGTGGGATTGAGGTATACGGGGAGAAGGTGGGATTGAGGGTTACGGGAGAAGGTGGGATTGAGGGATACGGGGAGAAGGTGGGATTGAGGGATACGGGGAGAAGGTGGGATTGAGGGATACGAGGAGAAGGTGGGATTGAGGGATACAGGGAGAAGGTGGGATTGAGGGATACGAGGAGAAGGTGGGATTGAGGTATGCAGGGAGAAGGTGGGATTGAGGGATACGGGGAGAAGGTGGGATTGAGGGAAACGAGGAGAAGGTGGGATTGAGGGATACGAGGAGGAGGTGGGATTGAGGGAAACGAGGAGAAGATGGGATTGAGGTATGCGGGGAGAAGGTGGGATTGAGGATTACAGAGAGAAGGTGGGATTGAGGGATAGGGGGAGACGGTGAGATTGAGGGATACGGGGAGAAGGTGGGGTTGAGGGATACCGGGAGAAGGTGGGATTGAGGGATACGAGGAGAAGGTGGGATTGAGGGATACGGGGAGAAGGTGGGATTGAGGGATACGAGGAGAAGGTAGGATTGAGGGAAACAGGGAGAAGGGCAATGAGGGATACAGGGAGTATTGTGGGGTTGTGGGATACAGGGAGCTTGAGGGATATGGAGAGAAGGAGGGATGGGGGAGAAGACAGTATTAAGTGATGGGGGAACGGGTGGGATTGAGGGATAGGTGAGTACCTGGGATTGAGGGAAATGGCATGAAGGTGGGATTGAGGGATGCGAGGGTGGAAAGTGGGATTGAGGGATATGGAGAGAGAAACTGGAATTGAGGGATACGGGGAGAAGGTGGGATTGAGGGATGCGGGGAGGGAAATTGGGATTGAGGGACACGGGAAGAAAGTGGGACAGGGGATACAGGGAGAGAAACTGGGATTGAGGGATATGGGAGAAGGTGTGATTGGGGGACACAGGGACCAGGCGGGATTGAGGGATGGGGAGAGACGGTGGGGTTGAGGGCTATGGGGACAAGGTGGGAGGGGAACGCAGAGGGGACAGCGGGTGATGGTGCATTCCACTAGAATTAAAGCTGCCCAGAAAGACATGGATGGTGCCATTCCAACCCTCTCTGTCTTTGAAAGATCAGAGAAAGAGATCTGACTTACAGCGAACTTGGCAAGGATGTAGGCTCCAGCACCAACTCCCACTCCAATGATAGTTCGAAAGCTACAGGGGGAATGGAGAGAGAGAAAGAGAGACTGTTCAAAAAAACGTTGTCAGGATAAGACCAGCAATTGCAGACTAATCAGTCTAACTTTGGTGGCGCGGAAGCTTCCAGAAACAATGATTCGTGGCAGAATTAATAGTCACATGGAAATACATATGCTCAATTAGTAAGAGCCGGCATGTATTTCTAAAGGGAAAATGGCATTTAACCCAACTTGCAGTATTTTCAAAAGGGTCGAGGAGGGCAATGCTGTTGACGCGGTGGTACATGGACATTCAGAAGACATTCAATATGGTGCCACACAGCAGACTTTGCCAGAAGTTATAGCTCGTGGAATAAAGGGGACCGTAGCAACGTGGACACAAAATGGCTGACGAAGAGGCAGCAGAGAGTAATGGTCAATGGGTATTTTTCAGGATGGAGGAAGGTTTATACTGGTGGTTCCCCAGGGGTCAGTATTAGGGCCGTTGCTTTTCCCGATATAAATTAATGATCTTGCTGGGCAGGGGACAATCTCATAGATGACACAAAATTTGGAGATATTGTAAATTGTGAAGAGGACAGTGTCGAACTTCAAAAAGACATAGACAAGTTGGTGAAGTGGGCAGACAGGTGGCAGATGAAGTTCAATGTGGAGAAGTGTGAGGTGATGCGTTTTGGACAAAGGTACATGGAAAGACGATAGTAAATAAGGGGTAAAGTTCTTAAAGAGGTGCAGGAGCAGAGCGACCTGGGTGTAACTGAGCAGAGATCATTGAAGGACGTAGGACAGGTGGAGAGAGCAGTTAATAAAGTATACAGCATCCTGGGCTTTATTAACAAGGACATAGAGTACAAGAGCAAGGAGGTTATACTGAACTGATACCAGACACCAGTCTGACCTCAGCTGGAATATTGTGCACATTTCTGGGGGCCGCACTATAGGAAGGATGTGAACACATTGGAGAGAGAGAGAGAGCGCAGAAGAGGTTTACAAGGATGGTTCCAGGGATGAGAAACTTCAGTTATGGGGATAGATTGGAGAGGTTGGGACTGTTCTCCTTGGAGAGAAGGCGGCCGAGAGGGGGTTTGATAGAGATGTTCCAAATCATGAGAGGGGGGGGGGGGGTCTGGACAGAGTGGACGGGGAGAAACTGTTCCGGCTTCGTGATAGGATCGGGAACGAGAGGGCGCAGATTGGAAGCGATTTGTAAAAGAAGCCAATGTGATTTGAGAAAAACCCTTTTTCACACAGCGAGTGGTTGGGGTCTGGAATGCACTGTCTGGGAGTGTGGTGGAGGCAGGTTCAATTGGAGCGTCCGGGAGGGCGATGGGCGGTTATCTGAATAGAAACAATGTGTGTGGGGGGGAGGTTGTTACGGGGGAAAGGCAGGGGAATGGCACTAACAATAACAATCTTTATTATTGTCACAAGTAGGCTGACATTAACACTGCAATGAAGTTACTGTGAGAATCCCCCAGTCGCCACATTCCGGCGCCTGTCCGGGTCACAGAGGGAGAATTCAGAATGTCCAATTCATCCAACAGCACGTCTTTCGGGACTTGTGGGAGGAAACCGGAGCACCCGGAGGAAACCCACGCAGACACGGGGAGAACGTGCAGACTCCACACAGACAGTGACCCAAGCCGGGAATCGAACCTGGGTCCCTGGCGCTGTGAAGCGACAGTGCTAACCACTAAGTCACGATCTCGTTTGGAGAGACGGTGCAGATAGGATGGGCCGAATGGCCTCCTTCTGTCCCATAAGCGTTCTGTGACCTGAATGGGGGCAGGGTGAGAAAGGCAGAGAAGCACTCAGTGATCAGACGGGCAGCTCTCTCCTGGAGAAACCGACTGTTTCTGATTGCTCGCCATCCCTCTTCCTATCCCAATTAATACATTTACACTTAAAATTCAGGTCATGAGAGTGGCACTGCTTTGGCACAAAGCCAGGACTGCAAATCATCCAGAGTGTCATGTGAGAGTACCTTAAAGAAATGGGTGTTTAAGAAATGTACCTTTAAGAAATGAGTGTTTATCAGTGATGTCAGAGTGTGGGCGGAGCTGGGCTGTCTGTCAGCTTTTTACTTTTGTTTTAGGCTGTTTGCTGCAGGGTGTGTTTTAGTTTTGTTTCAGTGTTGGAGCTGAAGCCAGACAGAGCGGGTGTACTGTTGATCTCTCTGCCATGAAAAGACTATCTCTTGATCATTTGGTGAATTCAGAATTATAAATGTTCTCAGTAGTGAATGTAAACCTGATGTGCTTCTGTTAAAAGGTGTTTCCTCTGTCTTCTGGATGTTGTTTGGGAAGTTATTAAAGATTACTTAGTGTTGTATTCTTTATGGGTTGTATTTGAATTAATGGTTGCGAAGGTGGTCACTGTATGTTTCAAAAAGAGTTCATAGAATAAACATTGTTTTGCTTTAAAAAATACTTTTCCATTTCTGCTGTACCACCCCTGTAGAGAGGGCCGTGTGCTCCCCATACCACAATCTAGTAAAAGCTGTGGGTCAGGTGAACTCCATGATACACTTTGGGGTTCTCTAAACCCTGGCCCATAACAAATTGAAAAAGCTGCCAGACAGCCCTGCTCCACCCACACTCTGACATCGCTGATAAACACCCATTTCTTAAAGGTACAGTTCTTAAACACCCATTTCTTACAGGTATTCTCACATGACAAGAGACAGAGACAGATAGACAGAGAGAGTGAGAGAGACAGAGAGAGAGAGAAAGTGAGAGAGACAGACAGACAGTGAGAGAGACAGAAAGAGTGAGAGAGAGAGTGAGAGACAGAGACGAGTGTGACAGAGAGAGAGACAGACAGTGAGAGAGACAGAAAGGGTGAGAGAGAGAGAGAGAGTGAGAGAGAGAGAATAGAGAGAGAGAGAGAGATACAATGAGGAAAAGAGAAAGGGTGAGAGAGAGAATGAGGGAGACACACACAAAGAGAGACAGAGAGGGATGGAGAGAGGGAGGGTAAGATAGCGAGAGAGAGAGAGAGAGAGAGACGGAGCAACATAGAAAGAGAGAGAAGAGTAAGACAATGAGAGAGAAAGAGATAGTGAGAGAGAGGGTAAGACAGTGAGGGAGCGAGAGCGAGAGAGAGAGGGAAAACAGAGAGAGACAGCAAGATAGTGAGGGAGAGAGTGAGAGAGAGGGTAGGACAGTGAGAGAATAGAGGGAGAGAGAGTGAGAGAGAGAGGGAAACAGAGAGAGACAGCAAGATAGTGAGAGAGGTTGAGAGAGATAGTGAGAGTGGATGAGTGAGTGAAAGAGAGATAGTGAGAGTGGATGAGTGAGTGAAAGAGAGGCAGTGAGAGAGGGAAATCCTTTGGAACCCTCTCATCTTCAGCAACTGAACAGGAGCCAGAGGTGGCAGCAAGGATCACGGGATGACGAAAGGTCAGGGGCGGGATTCACCGAACCCCGCGCCAGGCCGGGGAACCGCCGCAACCGCGCCACGCCGCCCCGGCCCTGGCACGCGATTCTCCGAGATGCGTAGAATCAGCGCCATTTGCGCCCGCGTGTCTGGCGCGGCGACGATCGCGGGCCGCTGTCCGCGGCCGGCTGCCGATTCTCCGGCCCGGATGGGCCGAGCGACCGCGCGGAAACAGCAGAGTCCCGTCGGCGCCGTCCACACCTGCTCGCAGCCGGCGGGAACTCCGCGCAGGGTCGGGAGGGGGGCGGCCTGTGGGGGGGTCTCCACGATCGGGGCCCACCGATCGGAGGGCCGGCCGCTCCAGCCCCGGCCCTGTTTTGTTACGCGACCAGCCCCTGAACCCCCACGCCATGTTGCGTCGGGGCCGGTGCGTTGAGGAAGTCCCCCGCGCATGCGCGGGTTGGCACGGCGCCCAGTTGCCGCTGGGAAGGGAGGCTGGAGCGGCGTGAACCGCTCCGGCGCCGTGCTGGCCCCCTGTGAGGGCCAGGATCGGTAGTGCCCGCGCCCGTTCCGCGCCGACGTGAAACGAGACGGCGTTCACGACAGCGCGGACACTCTGCCTCCATTTCGGAGAATCCGGCTGTCGGGCTTTGACAGGGACAAGGCCGCAATCCTCACTTCCAGTCTCAGAGCCAGTAGGTGGTGAGGTTCGAGTCCCCTCGTGCCACAGGCCGAGGTTCTCGATACCTGGAGCAGTGGGCACTGCCAGTCCTGAGGGGGATGTCCAACTGGGGGCCCCGTCTGGAGGTTTAAAGGTCACGACGTGTACATTTTGTCTTGGGTTATTCAATTGCATGGGAAAAGAGTGCTGGTGGGGGCAATCATGTTTCAGGTAACAGTGAAGGTCACGTAGAGACTTACTTGAAGTACTGGAGGACGCAGGGCAGCATCTCGCACAACTGTTCCATCGAGGGGTACTGGTACCTAACGGCGGGATAACATTGGTCAGAGCAAGGCCCAACACAGACCAGACATTTCACCACTTCCCTCCCCGACTCACCCCATCAAACACTCCCAGGACAGGTACAGCACGGGGTTAGATACAGAGTAAAGCTCCCTCTACACTGTCCCCATCAAATGCTCCCTGAACAGGTACAGCACAGGGTTAGATACAGAGTAAAGCTCCCTCTACACTGTCCCCATCAAATGCTCCCAGGACAGATACAGCTCAGGGTTAGATACAGAGTAAAGCTCCCTTTACACTGTCCCCATCAAACACTCCCAGGACAGGTACAGCACGGGGTTAGATACAGAGTAAAGCTCCCTCTACAATGTCCCCATCAAAGACTCCCACGTGGCTGCGGAATCGCTTAATTTAATGAGCCTGATGAATCCATTATGGATGTTCAGAACTGGCCTGAACACTCCTATCCCCCTCATCAGGGCCTAGGCACCAAATTTCTGAACGAGACTTATTTATTCCTCAGGCGTAGGCCCAAACCCTTCCTCGGGTTCTTGGCCCAATATTGGCCTGATTTCCTGAATAGGCCCAGTTTTGGCTGCATTTAACTGAGGTGCCGGCCCAACCTCCTCATCAGGCCGAATAGGCCCATTGTTGACCACGTTTTATTCAGGTGTAGGCCCAAGCTCTTCTTCCGGGAGTAGAGCCCAGTGTTCGTCACACTTTCTCAGATATAGGCTCAATCTTGTCATTGGGCCCTGGGCCCAGTATCGGTTGGATTTATTTCGATGTCGGCCCAATCTCTTCATCAGGCCCTGTGGGCCCGGTGTTGGCCACATTTAACTCCAGCACAGGCCCAATCTCTTCACCAGGCAGTCTGGGCCTAGTTGGTCCCTCAGGTATAGGCCCAGTGACAGCTGGGGAATGAGGCTAAGGTGGAGAACTCCTACAGATAAAGAGCAGACACAGGGACGGGCGGCGAATGGGGGGGAGGGGGAGAACGCTTTCATACAGAGGATACCCATCGAATGTGGTTAGGGGCTTGCGGGAGAAACACGACTGTTGCGTTCAAGGTGTGAGACCCCCCCCCAGGGCCTGCCGCACTTACCCAGGGGGGAAAGAGGCTGCACCCTCTTGCTGCCCAGGTGCATCGATATGGCACACCACAAAGTTCTTGGTGATCTCCAGCATGTCCTCAAATTTGAAGAGACTGTTGAAACAGGTCTTATCTGAGGGGCAGGAGCAAAAAAACGAGGGTTAGACAGACGGGAAGTGATTTACACACGATTCCCAACCCCCCCCCCCTCTCCCATCCCCCACACCGCAAACATTTCACCGCCTTGCCCTATTGCAGGTAGGGATGGAACCTCATGACCCAAACACACCCACTCCTCATCACTTCAGCCCGCTCCGACTGGGAACGTCAATCCCAACGGGCTCCAACTGGGAACTCCACTGGATCCAACTGGGAATGCCAATCTTCCCCTCCTTGCGCCCCTCCCCACCGACCGATCCTCCTCAACTCAACCCTCAGGCTGGCTCCAACTGCGGACGTCCAACGAAACTGGACCCCATGTGGAATGACCTCTCCCACCGCCCCAACCCCCCGAACTGGCTCCAACTAGGAACCTCAAAGCCAGAAGGGTCCGACATGGATTTTTGCCCAAGCCCCCCCCCCCCCAGCAACGACCCCCTCCCCCACCTTCCCCATGATGAGCTTCCGACTGGGAACGCCAAGCTCCACGGGCACCCCAACGAGACTGGTAGGCTCGCCGGCGAGGGGGCGTTTACTTACGGTTGAGGCCGATGTCGTGGTAGGTGAGGATGGCGGGACGGTTCCCCTTGGGCGACCCATGGATAGTCACGTGGAGGGTCCCGTAAGGAGTCTCCACGTCATACTCCTAGGCAGGGGTGGGGGGGGGGAGAGAGAGAGAGAGAGAGAGAGAAAGAAAGAGAGAGCAGATGTTAACAACAACAGCACTGTGTCTACAACAGTGATTACATAGAATTTACAGTGCAGAAGGAGGCCATTCGGCCCATCGAGTCTGCACCGGCTCCCGGAAAGAGCACCCTACCCCCTACCCAAGGTTAACACCTCCACCCTATCCCCACAACCCAGCAACCTCACCCAACACTAAGGGCGATTTTGGACACTAAGGGCAATTTAGCATGGCCAATCCGCCTAACCTGCACATCTTTGGAGTATGGGAGGAAACCAGAGCACCCGGAGGAAACCCACGCACACACGGGGAGGATGTGCAGACTCCACACAGACAGTGACCCAAGCCGGGAATCGAACCTGGGACCCTGGAGCTGTGAAGCGATTGTGCTAACCACAAGGCTACCGTGCTGCCCCGTGATGGGCCAGCGAGTGGGCCTGAGATCCCCCCCCCCTCCTTCACCTCAGTTGGCCACGAGATTAAAATGGGGCTCGTTCACTAATCCTGACCGGTGCATAAGACTAAATACACACCGAATATTTCATAATGGGTTATAGAAAATGCTGAATCATATATATATATATATTAATAGAACAGTCACCAGTATCAAATTGTAAAACAAAATAAATATTTACAATGGGGAGGCAGTGGCGTAGTGGTATTATCGCTGGACTGGTCATTCAGAGACCCAGGGGACCCCAGTACAAATCCCACCAGGGCAAATATTGCAATTTGAATTCAATAAAAATCGGGAATTAAAAGTCTAAGGGTGACCATGAAACTGTTGTCGACTGTCATAAAACCCCCATCTGGTTCACTAATGTCCTTTAAGGAAATCGGCCGTCCTTACCTGGTCTGGGCCTACATGTGACCCCCAGACCCACAGCAATGTGGTTGACTCCTACCTGCCCTCAGGGAATGGGTAATAAACGCTGGCCTAGCCAGCGCCGCCCATGCCCGTGAATGAACAAAGGAAGAAGCCCTTTGGACACAGAGGTAGCAAATGGCTCTCACAGTCAGTTTTGTGCACTGTTGTCACACACCCTTACTTCACTTACTCCCTTGGTTCACCTCAATCACTTCAGTCATACCGGCAGGGAAAAAAAAACACGCGGCGGGAAATCAGCGTCACGCAGCATCCCTGCGCGAGGGTAACCGTCGGCAACATGTCTTGTGGGGGCTGCCACGAGGAACCCGCGTGTCCCCCCGCCCCCCCCCCCCCCGTCCCCCGTCCCCCGTCCCCAACCCCAGGGTCCACAGGTCGCCCAATGCCCAACATCATGGAACCATAAGAACATAAGAACTAGGAGCAGGAGTCGGCCATCTGGCCCCTCGAACCTGCTCCGCGATTCAATGAGATCATGGCTGATCTTTTGTGGACTCAGCTCCACTTTCCGGCCCGAACACCGTAACCCTTAATCCCTTTATTCTTCAAAAAACTATCTATCTTTATCTTAAAAACATTTAATGAAGGAGCCTCAACTGCTTCACTGGGCAAGGAACCATAATGGCACAGAGGTGAGGAGCTTGGGGGGGGGGGGGAGAGCAGTCGGCCCATCACGTTGTTGCTGGATCTCTGCAGAACAATCCAGTCACTGCCATTTCCATCACCCCCATCAGTGGTGATCTTATTGACCAGAGGGCTGAATGGCCCGTTCTCCTGCTCCTGATCCTCATGCGCCAAAATCAAAACAAGTCTGTGCATCTCGATCAAAAATCTCCCCTCAGCCGCATTGCAAACCGTAGAACTACTGGTGCTGAACCAGGCCATTCAGCCCATCTCCTTGGGTCTGGCCGATGAAAGGTCACCCGGTTTAATCCCACTCCGAAACTTCAGAGTTTGGGCTCTGTAGCCTCAAGTGCCTATTCAAAGTGGGTTTTTTTTCCAAAGGTGGATACCACCTTGACCGCCTTTCGGGGCAAGGAGATCGGCACCCCATCCACAAACATTCACTCCCTCCACCACCGACGCACAGCGGCAGCAGTGTGTGTACCATCTACAAGATGCACCGCAGCGACTCACCAAGGCTCCTTCCACAGCACCTTCCAAACCCACCACCTCTACCATCTAGAAGGACAAGGGGGCAGCAGACACATGGGGAACTCCACCACCTGCAAGTTCCCCCCCTCCGAGCCCCACACTCACCATCCTGACTGGGAAATATATCGGCCGTTCCTTCACTGTCGCTGGGTCACAATCCTGGCCCTCCCTCCCTGACAGCACTGTGGGTGTTACCCACACCACACAGGGACTGCAGCCGGTTCAAGATGGCGGCTCACCCACCACCTTCCCAAGGGGCAACTAGGGATGGGCAGTAAACGCTGGGCCTAGTTCTGCCGCTGATCGTGGTGGGTGAGGATGGGGCTGGGGGGATGTGGGGAGGGGTGGAGGGCATGGACAGTTGATGAGAGGACTCAACCGGAGGCGCCCACAGATCTCAGAGAGTTGTCATCATGAGGTGACTACCCGCCCTTGAGTCATTCAATATGACACGCAGAAGACCTCCGTTCCTCCCCGCCTCCAATTGCGGACAGTACCAGGAGCTGAACTGTCCTCGTACTTCAGTTGATTCCACACACACTAGCCCCCCCCCCCCCCCCCCCCCCTCCCCCAGCCCTATCCTTCCCCCCGCATCCACAGCCTGTCGGACTACCTGATTTCTGCCAACGTCCATGTGGGAGAGAGGGGAAAAAGGGAGAGAGAGTGGAAAAATGAAAGGAAGGCTTGCATTTCGATGGGGCCTATCAAATATTCAGGACGTCCCATGTTCATGGCAAGTTAATGATATTGTTGGGGCACACAGATGAAGGATATTCATTCAATTCAGTCCTTTCTCTATCTATTTCCCTCTGTGTCGCTCTCTCTGTCTCTCTCTCTGTCTCTCTCTGTCTCTCTCTCTGTCTCTCTCTCTCTGTCTCTCTCTCTCTGTCTCTCTCTCTCTGTCTCTCTCTCTCTCTATCTCACTGTCTCTATCTCACTGTTCCTCCCTATCTCAGTCTCTCTTTCTCTATCTCACTGCCTCTCTACCTCTCTCTCTATCTCCCTATCTTTTTGCTTCTCTCTCACTATCTCTCTGTCTTTCCCTCTCTCTCTTTCTCTCTCTCACTGTCTATCTCCCTCTATCTCATTGTCTCTCTTTCTCACTGTCTCTTTATCTCTCTCTCCCTATCTCACTGTCTCTCTCTTACTGTCTCTCTATCTCACTGTCTCTCTCTATCTATCGCTCAGTGCCTCTCTCTCACTGTCTCTCTCTCTCTACCTCACTGTCTCTCTCTCACTGTCTCTCTCTCTCTACCTCACTGTCTCTCTCTCACTGTCTCTCTCTATCTATCGCTCAGTGCCTCTCTCTCACTGTCTCTCTCTCTCTACCTCACTGTCTCTCTCTTACTGTCTCTCTCTATCTCATTGTCTCTCTCTAACTATCTCTCTCTCTCTACCTCTCGCTCTCTATCTCACTCTCTCTTTCTCTCTCTCACTGCCTCTTTCTCACTGTCTCTCTACATCTCTCTCTATCTCTATCTATCTCACTGTCTCTCTCTCTCTACCTCTCGCTCTCTGTCTCACTCTCTCTCTCATTTCTCTTTCTCACTGTCTCTCTCTATCTCACTATATCCCTCTCTCTGGGCACAATCTAGCGGGCGCGCTGCCCGCAACTCGGGACGTGACGCGGCCAGCAAATGTCGTGAGACGCCTCTCGCGGGTCGTGAGCGGGGCCGAGATCTGCGTATTCAAGTGAGTAGTTCGCCTCACATGAATATGTCTAGGGCGGATCTCCCAGCGTGGGGCATATAATCCTGTCACCTCGCAGTCCCCAGCCGGGTGCCATTTAGCATTGGTCTCCGTGTGTCACCTCTTTCTCTCCCTCTTTCTCTCTGTCTCTCTCTATGGCTGTCTCTCTCATTTCTTTCCCCCCCCCCCCCTCTCTCTTTTAATCTCTGTGTTACTCCCTCTCTTCTCTCCCTTCGCTCTCTCACACTATCTTATTTTCTCAGTAAGAAGTCTTACAACACCAGGTTAAAGTCCAACAGGTTTGTTTCAAACACTAGCTTTCGGAGCACTGCTCCTTCCTCAGGTGAATAAAGAGCAGAGCTCCGAAAGCCAGTGATTTGAAACAAACCTGTTGGACTTTAACCTGGATGTTGTCAGACTTCTTACTGAGCCCAGCCCAGTCCAACGCCGGCATCTCCACATCATCTTTGTTCTCAATGCGGCTTTGCCGCTCTATATTCCACACTCTCTGTCACACTCCCATTCTCGTCTCCCACTTCTCTCTCTCTCTCTCTCTCTCTCTCTGTCATTCTCTCTCTCCCACTCCCACTTTTCCCCTGCTCTTTGTCACCCCGTCTCACTCCCTCTCCATTTGTCGGTGTCCCTTTCCTCCTGTGTTTCTTTTTCATGTTTTTTATAGGGTTTTGCACAAGTTTTAAATGCAGGTATATACATCGCAAACCAAAAGGATCTGGGAAATATAACCGGACGGAGGCTGTCGATCCTCCCTTCTCTTCTATTCTCTCCTTTTTACAAATCATCTAACTAACGTGAGGGGGGGCACAGTGCGCTTCCTTCTCTTTGACTTTCTCTTCACTCGAGCCTCTCTACCTCTTTGCAACTCTCCCTGTTGTCCTCTCTCCCCTCTCTCTCTCTCTCTCTCTCCCCCTTTCTCTGGTGCTATCAAGAAACTGTAATCTGCGATCTTCTAGATTAAATATGACAAGGTGAGAGTTTGTATTTCGCTGGTACATATCTCGCCGGGCACTAAAAATAGAAGTATTTGGACTTTACTGCAGATATCTCTCAATATTTACATTTCTCTCTCGGTCTGTGTATTTGAGTCTCTCTCTCTTTGTGACTCTCTCTCTCTAAGTCACTATCTGTCCATCTCTCTCTCTTACACACACACAAACACACACATATACACACACACTTGCATACATGTGCTCACACACCTGTGCACACATGTGCACGCACGCAGTCAAACTCACACGCTCACATGTGTAGACACACCTACACATGCACACAGGTGTGCAGACAACCGCGCGCACACACACTCACACACATGCGCACAAGTATACACACACATGTGCACACACATGCACATATACACGCTCGCGCACACATACATGGAAAGCCACACATGCACACAAAAACAGAACACAGACACACACAAAGATATGCACTCTCTCACCTGCACACACCCACACACACTTACAAAAACACTCACATACATGCACACATATGCCCACACACATACATACATACGCACGCATGCAGACATACACACGCATGCACACACATGCACGCAGAGCACACTTGAGGATTCCCAAGGTTAACCGGAGAGGACGGGATCAGTCAGTGCCTGCGGGTTATTCCCTTGGGAACGTGATGAAAAGAAGAGGTAAGCTGGGATCTGCGGCTCATCCCAGTCCAGGAGACATCGTTGAGGTAGGAGAGCCTGCGTGGAGAGACGGGGCTACAATGTGAGACAGAGGCTGGGGGGGGGGGCAGGTGAGACAGAGGCTGGGGGGGGGGGGGGGGGCAGGTGAGACAGAGGCTGGGGGGGGGGGTGGGTGAGACAGAGGCTGAGGGGGGTGGTGAGACAGAGGCTGAGGGGGGGAGGGTGAGAGAGTGTGGGGGGGAGACAAAGTGTGAGGGGGGGGCAGACAGAGTGTGAGGGGGGGCAGACAGAGTGTGAGGGGGGTAAGACAGAGTGTGAGGGGGCTAAGACAGAGTGAGGGGTGGTGAGAGAGAGTGAGGGGGAGACAGAGTGTGAGGGGGTGGAACAGAGCGTGAGGGGGGGGACCGAGTGTGAGGGGGGGACAGAGAGTGAGGGGGAAGACAGACTGTGAGGGGGGGGACAGAGTGTGAGGGGGGAGACAGAGTGTGAGGGGGGGAGACAGAGTGTGAGGGGGGAAGACAGAGTGTGAGGGGGGGGAGACAGAGTGTGAGGGGGGGAGACAGAGTGTGAGGGGGGGGGCAGAATGTGAGGGGGGGGGGAGACAGAGTGTGAGGGGGGGGGACAGAGTGTGAGGGGGGGAGACAGAGTGTGAGGGGGGGAGACAGAGTGTGAGGGGGGGAGACAGAGTGTGAGGGGGGAGACAGAGTGTGAGGGGGGAGACAGAGTGTGAGGGGGGGAGACGAGTGTGAGGGGGGAGACAGAGTGTGAGGGGAGGAGACAGAGTGTGAGGGGGGAGACAGAGTGTGAGGGGGGGAGACAGAGTGTGAGGGGGGGAGACAGAGTGTGAGGGGGGAGGACAGAGTGTGAGGGGGGGGAGACAGAGTGTGAGGGGGGAGACAGAGTGTGAGGGGGGGGACAGAGTGTGAGGGGGGGAGACAGAGTGTGAGGGGGGGGACAGAGTGTGAGGGGGGGAGACAGAGTGTGAGGGGGGGAGACAGAGTGTGAGGGGGGTGAGACAGAGTGTGAGGGGGGAGACAGAGTGTGAGGGGGGGGGGGGGATAGAGTGTGAGGGGGGGAGACAGAGTGTGAGGGGGGGAGACAGAGTGTGAGGGGGGGAGACAGAGTGTGAGAGGGGGGGAGACAGAGTGTGAGGGGGGGAGACAGAGTGTGAGGGGGGGAGACAGAGTGTGAGGGGGAGACAGAGTGTGAGGGGGGAGACAGAGTGTGAGGGGGGGAGACAGAGTGTGAGGGGGGGAGACAGAGTGTGAGGGGGGAGACAGAGTGTGAGGGGGGAGACAGAGTGTGAGGGGGGAGACAGAGTGTGAGGGGGGAGACAGAGTGTGAGGGGGAGACAGAGTGTGAGGGGGAGACAGAGTGTGAGGGGGGAGACAGAGTGTGAGGGGGGGGACAGAGTGTGAGGGGGGAGACAGAGTGTGAGGGGGGGAGACAGAGTGTGAGGGGGGGACAGAGTGTGAGGGGGGAGACAGAGTGTGAGGGGGGGACAGAGTGTGAGGGGGGAGACAGAGTGTGAGGGGGGGAGACAGAGTGTGAGGGGGGGAGACAGAGTGTGAGGGGGGGAGACAGCGTGTGAGGGGGGGACAGAGTGTGAGGGGGGGACAGAGTGTGAGGGGGGGAGACAGAGTGTGAGGGGGGAAGACAGAGTGTGAGGGGGGGGGACAGAGTGTGAGGGGGGGAGACAGAGTGTGAGGGGGGGACAGAGTGTGAGGGGGGTGGACAGAGTGTGGAGGGGGGGAGACAGAGTGTGAGGGGGTGTGGGACAGAGTGTGAGGGGGGGAGACAGAGTGTGAGGGGGGAGACAGAGTGTGAGGGGGGTTGGGACAGAGTGTGAGGGGGGTGGGGACAGAGTGTGAGGGGGGGAGACAGAGTGTGAGGGGGGGAGACAGAGTGTGAGGGGGGGAGACAGAGTGTGAGGGGGGGAGACAGAGTGTGAGGGGGAGACAGAGTGTGAGGGGGGGAGACAGAGTGTGAGGGGGGGGAGACAGAGTGTGAGGGGGGGAGACAGAGTGTGAGGGGGGAGACAGAGTGTGAGGGGGGAGAGACAGAGTGTGAGGGGGGGACAGAGTGTGAGGGGGGGACAGAGTGTGAGGGGGGGACAGAGTGTGAGGGGGGGGACAGAGTGTGAGGGGGGGAGACAGAGTGTGAGGGGGGGAGACAGAGTGTGAGGGGGGAGACAGAGTGTGAGGGGGGAGACGGAGTGTGAGGGGGAGAGAAAGAGTGTGAGGGGGGGAGACAGAGTGTGAGGGGGGGGGGGACAGAGTGTGAGGGGGGGACAGAGTGTGAGGGGGGAGACAGAGTGTGAGGTGGGACAGAGTGTGAGGGGGGGAGACAGAGTGTGAGGGGGGGAGACAGAGTGTGAGGTGGGACAGAGTGTGAGGGGGGGAGACAGAGTGTGAGGGGGGGGACAGAGTGTGAGGGGGGGGCAGAGTGTGAGGGGGGGAGACAGAGTGTGAGGGGGGGGGACAGAGTGTGAGGGGGGGAGACAGAGTGTGGGGGGGGGGAGACAGAGTGTGAGGGGGACAGAGTGTGAGGGGGGGAGACAGAGTGTCGGGGGGGAGACAGAGTGTGAGGGGGGGGAGACAGAGTGTGAGGGGGGAGACAGAGTGTGAGGGGGGGAGACAGAGTGTGAGGGGGGGAGACAGAGTGTGAGGGGGGGAGACAGAGTGTGAGGGGGTGGGACAGAGTGTGAGGGGGGAGACAGAGTGTGAGGGGGGGACAGAGTGTGAGGGGGGGAGACAGAGTGTGAGGGGGGGAGACAGAGTGTGGGGGGGGACAGAGTGTGAGGGGGGGGAGACAGAGTGTGAGGGGGGTGGGACAGTGTGTGAGGGGGGGAGACAGAGTGTGAGGGGGAGACAGAGTGTGAGGGAGGGTGGGACGGAGTGTGAGGGGGGGACAGAGTGTGAGGGGGGAGACAGAGTGTGAGGGAGGGTGGGACGGAGTGTGAGGGGGGGAAGAGTGTGAGGGGGGGTGAGACGGAGTAGAGGGGTGGGACGGAGTGTGGGGTGGGGTGGGGGGGGTGGCGTGCAGGTGGGCCACCAGGGAAGGACAGAGTGACATTCAGCTGAGCGGTGACCCCGCACAGTCCGCACTCACCCCAGCCCAACGTTCCAGCATTTCGGCGATCCGGCCCGCACTCCGGAATTACAGGGACAGAAAAGCGATGGATCTTCCGTCCCCTCTGGCTCGGAGGTTTCTGCTGACTCGCAGATTAATGCCTGAAAGGTTTCTCTATCTCTCTCTCTCTCTCTCTCGCAGACACACTCACTCTTGCTCTCTCTCTCTCCACTGGATTAATAAATCCATCTGACTGTCTCGCCACCAATTCCGCCTCCTTCCACCACGCCCCCCCCCTCCCCTCCCCCCCCATTCCTTTTAATCCCAATTGGCTCACAAACACTCGACCATCAGCGGGCCCTGCTATTGGTCTTGCCGTGTGCCAGAGAGGCTCAGCCCGGCCCGGTACAGCTAACTACCTCCTTTGCCATGACCTTCCACCTTCCCCGGACCTCGTTCCCTCAATCCCGCATTTTGCCTCAAGGCTCACCGTCCGACTCCTCCGTCGCGCCCCTCCTCCCTTCTTCCCCCACCCACGCACACGCACACCCCTCTCTCCTCCCGCCAACTGATTGGCCCTTTATCGGCCCGAACAGACCAGATGGGCTGAATGGCCTCATTCCGCGCCGGCAGATATTTCCCCTGCCTCCCCTTTCTAACTTGGGCCTTGAATATATTCGGTGACCCGCAGCCTCCGCTGTTTCTCTGGGGGGAGAGGATTCCACAGATTGACCTCCCTCTGAGAGAAGAAATTCCTCCTCATCCCCGTCTTCAATGGGAGACCCCCTCATTTTCAAACTGTGCCCCCTCCCCGTTCTATATTCCACCCCTCCCCCCCATGAGGGGGAAACATCCTCTCAGCATCCACCCTGTCAAACCCCCCCCTCAGAATCTGATCCGTTTCAATAAGATCTCCTCTGGTTCTTTCTAAACTCCAATGGGTACAGGCCCCGACCGGCCCAACCTTTCCTCATCGGACAAACCCCCTTCATCCCGGGAATCGGGCCCCGTGGACCTTCTCTGAACTGCTTATAATTATAATCACATAGCTGCTCATTATATCATTTCCCTACATGGTTCTTGATGTTGCCGAGTAACAGGCTTGGTAGGCCCAACTCAGGGCAACTTGTTAGGCCCTGGGAGCTGAGAAAGGTCCACACGAAACTCTCACACAAAAGCTTGTGATGTAGAAAGACTTTCTGCTGCCGGGCAGTCACTGGGAATCCCGCCAATTCAAAGCCAGAGCCAGCTACAAATTCCTGCGTTAGGCCCGAAGCCTGTACATTGCCTGTCAGCCAGTGACTTCCTTGCCTAACAACAGTGCACGGATCCCGAGTGGGGGAGAAAAGACCACGACATCCCCCTCCTCCAATTTCGTCTTCGTCTTTCAAAGAACAGTACAGCACAGGAACAGGCCCTTCGGCCCTCCAAGCCTGTACCGGTCATGATACTAACCTTGGCCAAAACCCTCAGCACTTCCTTGTGCCGTATCCCTCTATACCCATCCTATCCATGTATTTGTCAAGATGTCTTTTGAACGCCGTTAATGTATCTGCTTCCACAACTTCCCCTGGCAACGCGTTCCAGGCACTCACCACTCTGTGTGTGTAAAACCTGCCTCGCACATCTCCTCTAAACTTTGCCCCACGGACCTTAAACCTATCGCCCCTGGAGTTCCAGGATTTTGACCCAGCGACAGTGAAGGAACGGCCGATATATTTCCCAGTCAGGATGGTGAGTGTGGGGCTCGGAGGGGGGGAACTTGCAGGTGGTGGAGTTCCCCCTGTGTCTGCTGCCCCCTTGTCCTTCTAGATGGTAGAGGTGGTGGGTTTGGAAGGTGCTGTTGAAGGAGCCTTGGTGAGTGGCTGCGGTGCATCTTGTAGATGGTACACACACTGCTGCCGCTGTGCGTCGGTGGTGGGGGGAGTGAATGTTTGTGGATGGGGTGCCGATCAAAGCGGGGCTGCTTTGTCCTGGATGGTGTCGAGCTTCTCGAGTGTTGTCGGAGCCGCACTCATCCAGGCAAGTGGAGAGAATCCCATCACACTCCTGACTTGTGCCTTGTAGATGGTGGGCAGGCTTTGGGGGGAGTCAGGCTGTGAGTTGTTGACCTGCTCTTGTAGCCGCAGTATTTATATGGCTGGTGACATTAATAAGACGTTTGACTGCCCAGTGGAGTTTTATAAAAAGTTCTCTGGGATATTGGGGCCGGTATTGATGAGGGTGTTCAATGAGGCAAGGGAAAGAGGGGTGCTGCCCACGACGATGTCACAGGCCACGATTTCACTGATTCTGAAGCGGGACAAGAACCCGGAGCTGTGTGGGTCCTATACGCCGATATCCCTGTTGAATGTGGATGCCAAACTGCTGGCCATAATGTTGTCCTCCAGGATTAAGGATTGTGTTCCAGACGTTATTGAGGAGGACCAGACGGGGTTTGTTAAGGGCAGGCAGTTGGTGGCCAATGTAAGAAGGCTGTTAAAGGTGATCATGATGCCCCCGGAAGGTAGGGATGCGGAGGTAGCGGTCACAATGGACGCAGAAAAGGCTTTTGATCAGGTAGAATGGGACTATCTGTGGGAGATACTGGAACTGTTCGGATTTGGGCTAGGCCTTATTGACTGGGTCAGGTTGCTGTATCAGGCTCCTCTGGCAAGTGTACGGATGAATAGGACAACATTGGACTATTTTAGACTGCTCTGGGGGATGAGACAGGGATGCCCCCTCTCCCCACTGTTGTTCGCGCTGGCTATAGAGCCGTTGACAATAAGAGGCTGGTCCGGGGGGGGGTGGGGGTGGAGCACAGAGTATCGCCCTGTGCAGACGACTTGTTTCTGTATGTATCGGACTCAATAGAGGGGATGGAAGAAATCATGAGGATTCTAGGGAAATTTGGCCGGTTTCGGCCAAATATGGGGAAAAGTGAGATGTTTGGGGTCCAGGCGAGGGGACAGGAGAGGCGATTGGGGGAGCTGCCGTTTGGGTTAGTAAAGGGAAGCTTTAGGTATCCAGTCTGGGGCGTTGGTAACTGCGCCTCTGCCGTTCCCGCCGACACGGTACTCCACCAGCCCCGTGGTGGTGGCGGCCCCGAGAGTCAACCTTCCCGCTCCTACCGCTAAGGGGGATTCAGGACAGGGTAGTTTCCAGAGGGTGGGTAGGAGGAGGGAGCGTCTCTGACATTTACAAGGAACTTATGGGGTCAGAGGAGACGCAGACTGTGGAGCTGAAGCGCAAGTAGGAGGAGGAGCTGGGAGGAGAGATAGAGAATGGTCTATGGGCGGACGCATTGAGTAGAGTCAACGCGTCCGCAACATGTGCCAGGCTCAGCCTGATACAATTTAAGGTCGTTCATCGGCCTCACATGACAGTGGCCCGGATGAACAGATTCTTTGGGGTGGAAGACAGGTGTGCACAATGTGCGGGAGGACCAGCGAACCATGTCCACATGTTCTGGGCATGTACGAAGCTTAGGGGATTTTGGCAGGGGTTTGCAGATGTCATGTCCATGGTGTTAAAAACAAGGGTGGGGCTGAGTCCAGAGGTGACGAGTTTCGAGGTGTCGGAAGACCCGGGAATCCAGGAGGAGAAAGAGGCAGATGTTCTGGCCTTTGCTTCCCTGGTAGCCCGGAGACGGATACTATTAGCTTGGATACTATTAGCTTCAAGGCCGCGCTGCCGTGACGCACGGGGGCCGCGCTCCTAGCCCCGCCCGGGGGGGAGAATCGGCCCCGGAAGTGGGCGTGAAGGCTGCCGTGGGTCACAGCCTGTCCCAGAGGGAGAATTCAGAATGTCCAATTCACCGAACAGCACGTCTTTCGGGACTTGTGGGAGAAAACCGGAGGAGACCCATGCAGACACGGGGAGAACGTGCAGACTCCGCACAGACGGTGACCCAAGCCGGGAATCGAACCTGGGACCGTGGCGCTGTTAAGCAACAGTGCTAACCACTGTGCTACCATGCAGCCAGATTACTAAGTACGGTTCTGGTCACCATGCTATAGGAAGGATGCGACTGCACTGGAGAGGGTGCAGAGGAGATTCACCGGGATGTTGCCTGGGCTGGAGCGTTTCAGCGATGAAGAGAGGCTGCATAGGGCTGGAGGTGTTTTCCCTGGAGCGGAGAAGGCTGAGGGGGGGGACCAGATGGAGATGGATAAATTCATGAGGAACATGGATAGGGTAGACAAGAACAAATGTTTCCCCTCAGTGGAGAGGTCGATAAACAGGGGGTGGGGGTGGCGGGATTTGAGGAAAATCTTTATCACCCAGAGGATGATGGGAATCTGGAACGCACTGCCTGAGAGGGTGGTGGAGGCGGGGACCCTGTCGCCCTTGTTTAAGACATTTAAGACGTGTTTAGATGAGCTTTTGAAGCACCACAGGGCACAAGGGCGACAGACCAAATGCTGGAAAATAGGATTAGAATGGATAGGTGCTTGATGGCCGACATGGACACGATGGGCCGAAGGGCCACAATCGGTAAAAGCTCTATGACTCCACAGGTCGCTGCAGTGCATCTTGTAGATGGTGCACACACACACACACACACACACACACACACATATTGCTGCCACTGTGCTTCAGTGGTGGTGCTAGAGGGAGTGAATGGCAGATGTAGTACAATTTGGATAAGTGTGAGGTTATTCACTTTGGAAGCAAAAACAGGGAGGCAGATTACTACCTGAGTGGCTGTAAATTGGGAGAGGGGAGTGTGCAGCGGTACCTGGGTGTCCTTGTGCACCAGTCACTGAAGGTAAGCATGTAGGTGCAGCAGGCTGTAAAGAAGGCTAAAGGTATGTTGGCTTCATTGCGAGGTTTCGAGTACAGAAGCAGGGATGTGTTGTAATTATCCAGGGCCTTAGTGAGGCCACACCGGGAGTATTGTGCGCAGTTTGGGTCTCCTTCTCTGAGGAAGGATGTTCTTGCTCTTGAGAATGTGCAGCGAAGATTCACCAGACTGATTCCAGGGATGGCGGGACTGTCATATGAGGAGAGATTGACTAGGTTGGGATTGTTCTCGCTGGAGTTCAGAAGAATGAGGGGGGGTCTCATAGAGACTATAAAATTCTAACAGGACGAGACAGGGTAGATGCAGGGAAGATGTTCCCAATGATGGGCGTGTCCAGAACCAGGGGGTCACAGTCTGAGGATTCAGGGTGAACCATTTCGGACAGAGATAAGGAGACATTTCTTCACACAAAGAGTGGTGAGCCTGTGGAATTCATTACCACAGGAAGCAGTTGATGCTAAAACTTTGAATATATTCAAGAGGCGGCTGGATATAGCGGGGAGAATGGGATCAAAGGCTACGGGGAGAAAGCAGGATTAGGCGATTGAGTTGGATGATCAGCCATGATCGTGATGAATGGTGGAGCAGGCTCGATTGGCCAAAAGGCCTCCTCCTGCTCCTATCTTCTGTGTGCCTATGTATGGTTAAGGGAGTTTGGAGGGTCGGTGCAGTCTCGATGGGCCGAATGGCCTCCTTCTGCATTGCAGTGATTCTGTGATTTTAGTCAAGCGGGGCTGGCATTGGCCAGCGAGGTGCAAACTAACGCACGTGGGTCAGTCATTTATTTTTCTCTCTGTCACTCGCTTCACTGGTCCCTTTTGTCTCTGCTCCTCGCAGGGGGGGAGGATTTTGAATCAGGCCTTCCATCCGGCACTCCGTGAGAGGAATATTAAACGGGCCTTTGTTTGACCTGATACCCATTAGTCAGCCGATCGAGGACAGAGGAGTGGGAGTTGTGCTGGCATTTCCCTCCCTCCTGTCTCCGTTGATTTGTCCCCCACCGCAGTGGGGGATGTCCCCCTCCCCGAGGGTCTCTGGTATGGGTGCGAGGCGAAACCCTACTCACCTCACCCCACCACTACTCAGCCCACCCTGCTGTGCCACCCTCCCCCCCACCACCAACCCAAACCGGCTGACAGCAGGGCAGACACGCCATTGGTAGAAAGGGGCGGACAATCGCACCGACAGCAGCCAGCGTCAAAGGTCAAGGGTGGTTGGGAAGGTCATTAGGATGGGAAAGAGAAAACAGCCTGTCTCCATCACAGGGGATTAACCCTCTCACCCACCTCTCTCCCAGTTACAGTCAGACACCGGGCAGCCTGTTCCTATCGGAGGGGATTAACCCTCCCACCCACCTCTCTCCCAGTTACAGTCAGACACCGGGCAGCCTGTTCCTATCGGAGGGGATTAACCCTCTCACCCACCTCTCTCCCAGTTACAGTCAGACACCGGGCAGTCTGTTCCTATCGGAGGGGATTAACCCTCTCCCCCACCTCTCTCCCAGTTACAGTCAGACACCGGGCAGCCTGTTCCTATCGGAGGGGATTAACCCTCTCACCCACCTCTCTCCCAGTTACAGTCAGACACCAGGCAGCCTGTTCCTATCGGAGGGGATTAACCCCCCCACCACTCTCCCAGTTACAGTCAGACACCGGGCAGCCTGTTCCTATCGGAGGGGATTAACCCTCCCACCCACCTCTCTCCCAGTTACAGTCAGACACCGGGCAGCCTGTTCCGATCGGAGGGGATTAACCCTCTCACCCACCTCTCTCCCAGTTACAGTCAGACACCGGGCAGCCTGTTCCTATCGGAGGGGATTAACCCTCTCACCCACCTCTCTCCCAGTTACAGTCAGACACCGGGCAGCCTGTTCCTATCGGAGGGGATTAACCCTCTCACCCACCTCTCTCCCAGTTACAGTCAGACACCGGGCAGCCTGTTCCTATCGGAGGGGATTAACCCTCTCACCCACCTCTCTCCCAGTTACAGTCAGACACCGGGCAGCCTGTTCCTATCGGACGGGATTAACCCTCTCACCCACCTCTCTCCCAGTTACAGTCAGACACCGGGCAGCCTGTTCCTATCGGAGGGGATTAACCCTCCCTCCCACCTCTCTCCCAGTTACAGTCAGACACCGGGCAGCCTGTTTCTATCGGAGGGGATTAACCCTCTCACCCACCTCTCCCAGTTACAGACACCAGGCAGCCTGTTCCTATCGGAGGGGATTAACCCTCTCCCCCACCTCTCTCCCAGTTACAGTCAGACACCGGGCAGCCTGTTCCTATCGGAGGGGATTAACCCTCTCACCCACCTCTCTCCCAGTTACAGTCAGACACCGGGCAGCCTGTTCCTATCGGAGAGGATTAACCCTCTCACCCACCTCTCTCCCAGTTACAGTCAGACACCGGGCAGCCTGTTCCTATCGGAGGGGATTAACCCTCTCACCCACCTCTCTCCCAGTTACAGTCAGACACCGGGCAGCCTGTTCCTATCGGAGGGGATTAACCCTCTCACCCAACTCTCTCCCAGTTACAGTCAGACACCGGGCAGCCTGTTCCTATCGGAGGGGATTAACCCTCTCCCCCACCTCTCTCCCAGTTACAGTCAGACACCGGGCAGCCTGTTCCTATCGGAGGGGATTAACCCTCTCCCCCACCTCTCTCTCAGTTACAGTCAGACACCGGGCAGCCTGTTCCTATCGGAGGGGATTAACCCTCTCACCCACCTCTCTCCCAGTTACAGTCAGACACCGAGCAGCCTGTTCCTATCGGAGGGGATTAACCCTCTCACCCACCTCTCTCCCAGTTACAGTCAGACACCGGGCAGCCTGTTCCTATCGGAGGGGATTAACCCTCCCACCCACCTCTCTCCCAGTTACAGTCAGACACCGGGCAGCCTGTTCCTATCGGAGGGGATTAACCCTCCCACCCACCTCTCTCCCAGTTACAGTCAGACACCGGGCAGCCTGTTCCTATCGGAGGGGATTAACCCTCTCACCCACCTCTCTCCCAGTTACAGTCAGACACCGGGCAGCCTGTTCCTATCGGAGGGGATTAACCCTCTCACCCACCTCTCTCCCAGTTACAGTCAGACACCGGGCAGCCTGTTCCTATCGGAGGGGATTAACCCTCTCACCCACCTCTCTCCCAGTTACAGTCAGACACCGGGCAGCGTGTTCCTATCGGAGGGGATTAACCCTCCCACCTCACTCCCAGTTACAGTCAGACACCGGGCAGCCTGTTCCTATCGGAGGGGATTAACCCTCTCACCCACCTCTCTCCCAGTTACAGTCAGACACCGGGCAGCCTGTTCCTATCGGAGGGGATTAACCCTCTCCGCCACCTCTCTCCCAGTTACAGTCAGACACCGGGCAGCCTGTTCCTATCGGAGGGGATTAACCCTCCCACCTCTCTCCCAGTTACAGTCAGACACCGGGCCGCCTGTTCCTATCGGAGGGGATTAACCCTCTCACCCACCTCTCTCCCAGTTACAGTCAGACACCGGGCAGCCTGTTCCTATCGGAGGGGATTAACCCTCTCACCCACCTCTCTCCCAGTTACAGTCAGACACCGGGCAGCCTGTTCCTATCGGAGGGGATTAACCCTCTCACCCACCTCTCTCCCAGTTACAGTCAGACACCGGGCAGCCTGTTCCTATCGGAGGGGATTAACCCTCTCACCCACCTCTCTCCCAGTTACAGTCAGACACCAGGCAGTCTGTTCCTATCGGAGGGGACTAACCCTCTCACCCACCTCTCTCCCAGTTACAGTCAGACACCGGGCAGCCTGTTCCTATCGGAGGGGATTAACCCTCTCCCCCACCTCTCTCCCAGTTACAGTCAGACACCAGGCAGCCTGTTCCTATCGGAGGGGATTAACCCTCTCACCCACCTCTCTCCCAGTTACAGTCAGACACCGGGCAGCCTGTTCCTATCGGAGGGGATTAACCCTCCCACCCACCTCTCTCCCAGTTACAGTCAGACACCGGGCAGCCTGTTCCTATCGGAGGGGATTAACCCTCTCACCCACCTCTCTCCCAGTTACAGTCAGACACCGGGCAGCCTGTTCCTATCGGAGGGGATTAACCCTCTCACCCACCTCTCTCCCAGTTACAGACACCGGGCAGCCTGTTCTTATCGGAGGGGATTAACCCTCTCACCCGCCTCTCTCCCAGTTACAGTCAGACACCGGGCAGCCTGTTCCTATCGGAGGGGATTAACCCTCTCACCCACCTCTCTCCCAGTTACAGTCAGACACCGGGCAGCCTGTTCCTATCGGAGGGGATTAACCCTCCCACCCACCTCTCTCCCAGTTACAGTCAGACGCCGGGCAGCCTGTTCCTATCGGAGGGGATTAACCCTCTCACCCACCTCTCTCCCAGTTACAGTCAGACACCGGGCAGCCTGTTCCTATCGGAGGGGATTAACCCTCTCACCCACCTCTCTCCCAGTTACAGTCAGACACCGGGCAGCCTGTTCCTATCGGAGGGGATTAACCCTCCCACCCACCTCTCTCCCAGTTACAGTCAGACACCGGGCAGCCTGTTCCTATCGGAGGGGATTAACCCTCTCATCCACCTCTCTCCCAGTTACAGTCAGACACCGGGCAGCCTGTTCCTATCGGAGGGGATTAACCCTCTCTCCCACCTCTCTCCCAGTTACAGTCAGACACCGGGCAGCCTGTTCCTATCGGAGGGGATTAACCCTCTCACCCGCCTCTCTCCCAGTTACAGTCAGACACCGGGCAGCCTGTTCCTATCGGAGGGGATTAACCCTCTCACCCACCTCTCTCCCAGTTACAGTCAGACACCGGGCAGCCTGTTCCTATCGGAGGGGATTAACCCTCTCCCCCACCTCTCTCCCAGTTACAGTCAGACACCGGGCAGCCTGTTCCTATCGGAGGGGATTAACCCTCTCACCCACCTCTCTCCCAGTTACAGTCAGACACCGGGCAGCCTGTTCCTATCGGAGGGGATTAACCCTCTCACCCACCTCTCTCCCAGTTACAGTCAGACACCGGGCAGCCTGTTCCTATCGGAGGGGATTAACCCTCTCCGCCACCTCTCTCCCAGTTAGAGTCAGACACCGGGCAGCCTGTTCCTATCGGAGGGGATTAACCCTCCCACCCACCTCTCTCCCAGTTACAGTCAGACACCGGGCAGCCTGTCTGTCATGGGGATAGCCAAATATACACAGCAAGATCCCACTGACAGCGAGGTGATCCATGGCCGGATCGACCTTCTTTTTTTTTTTCTCGTTCCCAGAGCCCCACATCGATTGAGATATGGATATCGGACTTGGGACAACCCGGTTAACTCCCATTCGCCTCTGGGATCCCGCATATCCGGCCGGAAGAGCTAACGAGAAGGGGCGGTCAGGAGGTGCGGCAGGAGTTGTGAAATTCAGTATATGGTCTCGCTCGCGTGACGGTGCCCCCCCCCCCCCCAAAGGCCTGAAACATCCCACATCCCCCTCCCGCCGCCCCCCCCCCCCCCGGGCAACCCCGGCCCGCTACCCCAACCAGCGAACGACATCGGGGAGCACCGGCGCTGTTTTATGGGAGCGTCCTCGGAGCGGGATCCGAACGCCTGGCTGGACAGTGAGAACGCAATTGAAAATCTAGTGTCGTCGGGATTAAATCAGTTTGTTATGCGGTTGTGGAGAGGGGTGGGGAGGTGGGGGGGGGGGGGGGGGAGAGATGGGCTGGTGGTTGGTGGTGGAGACGGAAGACAAGCTGTCAGCCAGTCAGCTGTTTCTTTTATAATGCGCTGACCTTCAATGAGGCCATTCACCAGCCCATCAGCAGTCAGGACGAGTGCTCGGCCTACAGGAACAAGGCCTGGCAGTGGATCAGCGTGAGAGCTGAAGCCAATGCTCCACCCCACCCCGGTGCAGGGGGGGGGTGCAGTCGCCGGCATCCAAGACAGGGGAGCTCGTAAACCATCAGACGAGACCAACTTAAAGGGCCGCTCCATCAATCCTTTTGCCTCTCAATGCCAGGCCACAAAGAAGTGAAGGAAACAGCGAAAATGAAGAGCTCAGAGGAGGGAGCCTTGTCGGAGATGCCGTCAAGGCGGCTCAGATGGTTGCCACAGCGAGGGTTTAACCCTTTCTGCCTCTGCCCCCTTTTTCCCTCCCCACCCCCCCCTCTCCATGGACGCTCCACATTACCTATCCATCGTCGGAATGGCATGGTGGCACAGTGGTTCGCACCACTGCCTCACGGTGCCAGGGAACCCAGATTCAATTCCGGCCACGGGTGACTGTGCGGAGTCGGCACGTTCTCCCCCCCCCCCGTGTCGGCGTGGGTTTCCTCCGGGTGCTCCGGTTTCCTCCCACAAGTCCCAAAGATGCTGGGTGTTAGGTTATCATTACTGGGGATGGGGCCGGGGAGTGGACGTGAGAGAGAGGGAGCGGGGAGCAAGAAAGGGAAGGAGCAGAGAGAGTGAGGGGTTGGAGAGAGAGAGAGAGAGAGAGAGAGTGGGATTGAGACAGAGAGAGTGGGTGGAAGAGATGGGAATAGGTGGAGAGAGCGAGCGAGAGACTAGAAGAGGCAGAGGTGGAAGTGGAGAGAATGTTCCCTCTTATCTTATGATGGAGCAGGCTTGATGGGCCGAGTGGCCATTCCCCACCCTCCTCCCTTCTCCTAATTTGTACGCTTGTGGATCGAAGGCTCTGTTTGACCCCCCCCCCCAACCACACCGCACCACACCCAACCAAACCCGCACCCCACCCAAGCCAGAAAGAAATTGATTCCCACTGCCCTTGTTGTGAAGACGATATTCTGAAATGAAAAAATGAAAATCGCGTATTGTCACAAGTAGGCTTCAAATGAAGTTACTGTGTGTGGTGAATGAGGTTCACACGGTGTTATAAGTTACCAATGTCACTCTGTTCCCATTGTATCAACGTACCGATATTGTAAGTGCAGTTGCACTACCTGACCACCAGGGGAGTAGCTCTGGGAGTACTCGAGAGTTTGTACTGGGCTCCCCCCTTGGCTCCGCCCAGAACTCCTCTCCCTGGAGCTGCTGTATAAAGATCAGTGCCACAGAGCCAGCCAGCCAGTTCATCGAAAGTTCAACGGCTAACAGGCTGGCTCTGTTGTAAGTATATTAAAACCGCTATTCTAATCCTACAAGCACGTGTCCATAGAATTGATGGTTCCATGACTGTGAAAAGCCTCTAGTCGCTGCATTCCGGCGTCTGTTCGGGGAGGCTGGTACGGGAATTGAACCGTGCTGCTGGCCTGCCTTGGTCTGCTTTCAAAGCCAGCAATTTAGTGTGCTAAACCAGCCCCTGGAATGGGAATCCGGGTCAGAATGGGAGGGCAGAGTGGATGGACACTTACCTGACCTTGATCCAGAAGGATGGCAGCAGCAATGGCAGCGTCCTGTAGAAATAAACAGAATAGAGAGAGGGAGAGAGAGAGAGACAGGGAGAGAGAGGGAGAGGGAGAGAGAGGGAGAGAGAAGGAGAGAGAGAGAAAGGGAGAGAGAGAGAGAGAGGGGAGAGAGAGAGAGAGTGAAACAGGGAGAGAGAGGGAGGGAGAGAGAGGGAGAGGGAGAGACAGGGAGAGGGAGAGACAGGGAGAGGGAAGTAGAGAGAGAGAAAGGGAGAGAGAGAGAGAGAGAGAGAGAGAGAGTGAAACAGGGAGAGAGAGGGAGCGGATAGAGAGAGAGTGAAACAGGGAGAGAGAGGGAGCGGGAGAGAGAGAGAGTGAAACAGGGAGAGAGAGGGAAGGAGAGGGAGAGAAAGGGAGGGAGAGAGAGAGTGAAACAGGGAGAGAGAGGGGGGGAGAGGGAGAGACAGGGAGAGAGAGGGAGGGAGAGGGAGAGACAGGGAGAGAGAGGGAGAGAGAGAGACAGGAAGAGAGAGGGAGGGAGAGGGAGGCAGGGAGAGAGAGGGAGGACAGGGAGAGAGAGAGTGAAACAGGGAGGGAGAGGGAGGGAGAGGGAGAGACAGGGAGAGAGAGGGAGGGAGAGGGAGAGACAGGGAGAGGGAGAGAGAGGGAGGGAGAGGGAGAGACAGGGAGAGAGAGGGAGGGACAAGGAGAGAGAGAGTGAAACAGGGAGAGAGGGAGAGACAGGGAGAGAGAGGGAGAGACAGGAGAGAGAGGGAGGGAGAGGGAGAGAGAGGGAGGGAGAGAGTGAAACAGGGAGAGAGAGGGAGGGAGAGGGAGAGACAGGGAGAGAGAGGGAGGGAGAGGGAGAGACAGGGAGAGACAGGGAGAAGAGGGAGAGACAGGGAGAGAGAGGGAGGAGAGAGGGAGAGAGAGGGAGGGAGAGGGAGAGACAGGGAGAGAGAGGGAGGGAGAGTGAGAGACAGGGAGAGAGAGGGAGGGAGAGACAGGGAGAGAGAGAGTGAAACAGGGAGAGAGAGGGAGGGAGAGGGAGAGACAGGGAGAGAGAGGGAGAGAGAGAGTGAAACAGGGAGAGAGAGGGAGAGACAGGGAGAGAGAGGGAGGGAGAGGGAGAGACAGGGAGAGAAGGAGGGAGAGGGAGAGACAGGGAGAGGGAGGGAGAGGGAGAGACAGGGAGGGAGAGGGAGAGAGAGAGTGAAACAGGGAGAGAGAGGGAGGGAGAGGGAGAGACAGGGAGAGAGAGGGAGAGAGAGGGAGACAAATAGAGAGAGAGACCGACAGAGAGAGGGAGAGGGAAAGGGAGAGAGAGAAAGCGACAGAGAGAAAGACAGGGAAAGAGACAGACAGTGAGAGGCAGAAGAAAGAGAGACAAAGAGAGAGAGGGAGACAGAGTGAGAGATAGAGTGGGAGAGAAACAGAGAAGAGAGATAGATAGGGAAAGGCAGACAGATAGAGAGAGAGGGGGAGACCAAGAAAGAGAGAGTGAGACAGGGAAAGAGAGAGAGCGAGAGAGAGAAAGAAAGAGAGAATGAGAGAGAGAGAGAGAGGGAGAGAGAGAGGGAGACAGACAGAGAGAGTGAGAACGGGAGAGAGAGAAAAAGAGAGAGTGAGATAGGGAGACAGAGAGAGAGAGAGAGAGAGAGAGGGAGAGAGGGAGACACACAGAGAGAGAGAGACCGGGAGAGAGAGAAAGAGAAAGTGAGACAGGGAGAGAGAGAGAGGTAGAGAGGGAGAGAGGGAGAGAGAGAGGGAGACACACAGAGAGAGTGAGACCGGGAGAGAGAGAGAAAGAGAAAGTGAGACAGGGAGAGAGAGAGAGGTAGAGAGGGAGTGAGACAGAGAGAGAGAGAGAAAGAGACAGTGAGACAGGGAGACAGAGGGAGAGGTAGAGAGAGAGTGAGACAGAGAGAGAGTGAGAAGAGAGAGAGTGAGACAGAGAGAGAGTGAGACAGAGAGAGTGAGACAGAGAGTGAGACAGGGAGAGAGAGAGACAGTGAGACAGAGACAGAGAGAGAGAGGTAGAGAGAGAGTGAGTGAGTCAGCTGGAGTTTGGTGACAGTACACACTCACAGGTCTGACTGGCCTGTCACTGCTCAGTGAGACCCCCCAAACCCCGACCACGCACGCGCCCCCCCCCCCCCTGCCCCCCACTACCCCGCCCCTCCCAATCAGCCCATCAGGCAAGCTGCAAAATCCAATGGCTACTCTTGGATGTGCTCCAGCTCCATCGACCCCCCTCAGAGCTCTGTGACCTGGCAAAGAACGCCACCAATCAGAGGGTTTTGTGATTTCTCTACCACAGAGAGGGGCGGAGGTGCCAGCATCGAGTGGTCTCAGGGCAGGAGCAAAGAGGATTCCCCTTCGCCCACTGAGGGGATTGAGACAGGGCAATGTGGAGAGAGCGGGGCAGTGGGATTAGTTTGGGATTGATACAGGGCTATGGGGAGAGCGGGGCAGTGGGATTAGTTTGGGATTGATACAGGGCTATGGGGAGAGAGCGGGGCAGTGGGATTAGTTTGGGATTGATACAGGGCTATGTGGAGAGAGCGCGGCAGTGGGATTAGTTTGGGATTGATACAGGGCTATGGGGAGAGAGCGGGGCAGTGGGATTAGTTTGGGATTGAGACAGGGTTATGGGGAGAGAGCGAGGCAGTGGGATTAGTTTGGGATTGATACAGGGCTGTGGGGAGAGAGCGGGGCAGTGGGATTAGTTTGGGATTGAGACAGGGTTATGGGGAGAGAGCGAGGCAGTGGGATTAGTTTGGGATTGATACAGGGCTGTGGGGAGAGAGCGGGGCAGTGGGATTAGTTTGGGATTGATACAGGGCTATGGGGGGAGAGCGGGGCAGTGGGATTAGTTTGGGATGATACAGGGCTATGGGGAGGGAGCGGGGCAGTGGGATTAGTTTGGGATTGATACAGGGCTATGGGGAGAGTGGGGCAGTGGGATTAGTTTGGGATTGATACAGGGCTATGTGGAGAGAGCGGGGCGGTGGGATTAGTTTGGGATTGATACAGGGCTATGGGGAGAGAGCAGGGCAGTGGGATTACTTTGGGTTTGATACAGGGCTCTGGAGAGAGAGTGGGGCAGTGGGATTAGTTTGGGATTGATGCAGGGCTATGGGGAGAGAGTGGGGCAGTGGGATTAGTTTGGGATTGATACAGGGCTATGGGGAGAGAGCGGGGCAGTGGGATTAGTTTGGAATTGATACAGGGCTATGGGGAGACAGTGGGGCAGTGGGATTAGTATGGGATTGATACAGGGCTATGGGGAGAGAGCGGGGCAGTGGAATTAGTTTGGGATTGATACAGGGCTACGGGGAGAGAGTGGAGCAGTGGGATTAGTGTGGGATTGATACAGGTCTATGGGGAGGGAGTGGGATTAATTGGAGATTGACACAGGGCTATGGGGAGAGAGTGGGTCTGTGGGATTAGTTTGGGATTGAGACAGGGTTATGGGGAGAGAGCGAGGCAGTGGGATTAGTTTGGGATTGAGACAGGGTTATGGGGAGAGAGCGAGGCAGTGGGATTAGTTTGGGATTGATACAGGGCTATGGGGAGAGAGCGGGGCAGTGGGATTAGTTTGGGATGATACAGGGCTATGGGGAGGGAGCGGGGCAGCGGGATTAGTTTGGGATTGATACAGGGCTATGGGGAGAGTGGGGCAGTGGGATTAGTTTGGGATTGATACAGGGCTATGGGAGAGAGAGTGGGGCAGTGGGATTAGTTTGGGATTGATACAGGGCTATGGGGAGAGAGCAGGGCAGTGGGATTACTTTGGGTTTGATACAGGGCTCTGGAGAGAGAGTGGGGCAGTGGGATTAGTTTGGGATTGATGCAGGGCTATGGGGAGAGAGTGGGGCAGTGGGATTAGTTTGGGATTGATACAGGCTATGGGGAGAGAGCGGGGCAGTGGGATTAGTTTGGAATTGATACAGGGCTATGGGGAGAGAGTGGGGCAGTGGGATTAGTTTGGGATTGATACAGGGCTATGGGGAGAGAGCGGGGCAGTGGGATTAGTTTGGGATTGATACAGGGCTACGGGGAGAGAGTGGAGCAGTGGGATTAGTGTGGGATTGATACAGGTCTATGGGGAGGGAGTGGGATTAATTGGAGATTGACACAGGGCTATGGGGAGAGAGTGGGTCTGTGGGATTAGTTTGGGATTGATACAGGGCTACGGGGAGAGAGTGGAGCAGTGGGATTAGTGTGGGATTGATACAGGTCTATGGGGAGGGAGTGGGATTAGTTTGGGATTGATACAGGGCTCTGGAGAGAGAGTGGGGCAGTGGGATTAGTTTGTGATTGATACATGGCTATGGGGAGATAGCGGGGCAGTGGGATTAGTTTGGGATTGATACAGGGCTATGGGGAGAGAGCCGGGCAGTGGGATCAGTTTGGGATTGATACAGGGCTATGGGGAGAGAGCGGGGCAGTGGGATTAGTTTGGGATTGATACAGGGCTATGGGGAGAGAATGGAGCAGTGGGATTAGTGTGGGATTGATACAGGTCTATGGGGAGGGTGTGGGATCAGTTTGGGATTGATACAGGGCTATGGGGAGAGAGGGCGGCAGTGGGATTAGTTTGGGATTATACAGGGCTATGGGGAGAGAGCGAGGCAGTGGGATTAGTTTGGGATTGATACAGGGCTATGCGGATTGAGTGGGGGAGTGGGATTAGTTTGATAATGACACAGGGCTATGGGGATGGAGTGGTGCAGTGGGATTAGTTTGGGATTGATACAGGGCTATGGGGAGAGAGCTGGGCAGTGGGATTACTTTGGGATTGATACAGGGCTATGGAGAGAGAGTGGGGCAGTGGGATTAGTTTGGGATTGATACAGGGCCATGGGGAGAGAGCGGGGCAGTGGGATTAGTTTGGGATTGACACAGGGCTATTGGGAGAGCGTGGGGCTGTGGGATTAGTTTGGGATTGATACAGGGTTATGGGGAGCAAGATAATGAATGAGTGAGGGTGAGTGAGATTGAGTGAATGTTCGGTTGATGCTAGATGGCCATGCTATATTGTCCCCTAGCATCCAGGATGTGCAGGTTTGGTTCAGGGACTACGGAGATAGGCGTTGACAGGGTGCTCTTTCGGAGGGTCAGTGCAGAGTCGATGGGCCAAATGGCCTCCTTCTGCACTGTAGTTATTCTATGACCTTCAAAGGGTAAGTGGGAGAAATTTTGAATGGATGAAGATTGAATATGAGTGAGTGTGAGTAGTGAGTCTTTCAATGGGTGAGAATGAGCGAGTGTGAGGATGAGTGGGGGTGAGTGAGTGAGATTGTGAGTGAGTGAGAGTGAGTGTGAGCGAGAGGAAGAGTGAGTGACTGTGAGTGATAGTATGTGAGTGTGAGTAAGGGCGAGAGTGTGAGTGTGTGAGAAAGAGTAAGGGTATGAATGAGTGAGAGTGAGGCAGCATGCGAGTGGGAGTGAGAGTCTGAGTGTATGGGGGCGATTCTTCAAAAATGGAGCCCAAGTGTTTGCGCCGTCGTGAACGCCATCGCGTTTCACGACGGCGCGAAACGGGCACGGGGGTGATCGATTCTGGGCCCCTTAGTGGGCCAGCACGGCGCTGGAGCAGTTCACGCCGCTCCAGCCTCCCTTCCCAGCGCCAAATGGGAGCCGCGCCAACCCGTGCATGCGCAGTTGGGCCGTGCCAACCTGCTCAACGGCCCCGACTCAACATGGCGAGGGGGAGAGGCCGGCCGCCAATCGGTGGGCTCTGATCACGGGCCAGACCCCATCGGAGGCCCCCCCCCCCCCCCCCCCCCCCCCCCCCGGAAACGGAGCCCCCCCTCACAGGCCACACTCGGTTAGAGTGTGAGTGAGGGTGTGAGTGAGTGAGAGCGAGTGAAAATGAGTGACAGTGTGAGTGAGTGAGAGTGAATGAGTGTGGGTGAGAGTGAGTGAGTGTAAGTGTGAGTTGGATTGGATTGGATTTGTTTATGAGTTGCTGGTGGAAGGCCTGGGGGGCCAAATTGGGCTTGGGGAGGTGATAGACGGATTGGGGGCGATGGATACCCAGTGGAGTTTTATAAAAAATTTTCTGGGTTACTAGGGCCGCTCCTGGTTAAGGCCTTTAATGAGTCTAAGGAACTGGTAGTGCTCCCCCCAACGTTATCACAGGCATCGATCTCTGTCATCTTGAAGTGGGATAAGGACCCAGAGAGCTGTGGATCGTACAGGCCGATCTCCCTTTTGAACGTAGACGTTAAATTGCTGGCAAAGATCTTGGCCACACGTATAGAGGACTGTGTCCCGGAGGTAATCGGGGAGGACCAGACGGGATTTGTGAAGGGCGGGCACCTGACATCCAACATTAGACGGCTTTTAAATGTTATAATGATGCCAGCGGAGGGGCGCGGGGTTGAGCTGGTAGTAGCCAGGGATGCAGAAAAGGCCTTTGACCGGGTGGAGTGGAAGTACCTATGGGATATGTTTGGAAGGTTCGGGTTTGGGCAGGGTTTTGTGGATTGGGTCCAGTTGCTATACCAGACTCCGGTGGCGAATGAAAGAACCAACCGGGTCCAGTCAGAATATTTTAGTCTGTGTAGGGGGACAAGACAGGGGTGCCCGCTCTCCCCACTACTGTTTGCCCTGGCCATACAGCCCTTGGCAATGGCCCTTAGATCATCGAATGTCTGGCGGGGGATAGTGAGAGGGGGGGTTGGAGCAAAGGGTCTCACTCTACGCGGACGATTTACTGCTTTATATAGAACATAGAACATAGAACAGTACAGCACAGAACAGGCCCTTCGGCCCTCAATGATGTGCCGAGCCATGATCACCCTACTCAAACCCACGTATCCACCCTATACCCGTAACCCAACAACCCCCCCCTTAACCTTACTTTTATTAGGACACTACGGGCAATTTAGCATGGCCAATCCACCTAACCCGCACATCTTTGGACTGTGGGAGGAAACCGGGGCACCCGGAGGAAACCCACGCACACAGGGGGAGGACGTGCAGACTCCGCACAGACAGTGACCCAGCCGGGAATCGAACCTGGGACCCTGGAGCTGTGAAGCATTTGTGCTAACCACCATGCTACCCTGCTGCCCCTATGACAGACCCATTGGGGGGGATGGCTGGAATCACGGAGACGCTGGAAGAACTTTGGGCGGTTTTCAGGCTACAATGGGGAAGAGCGAGGTGTTTGTGATTCAGGCACGGAGGCAGGAAAGGCGACTGAGGGAGTTACCTTTTAAGGTGGTGGGGAGGAGCTTTAGGTATCCGGGGATCCAGGTGGCTAAGGATTGGGGACAGCTCCACAAGTTAATTTTGGGCAAAGCGGTCGATCAGATGAAGAGGGATTTCCGCAGGTGGGACCTGCTCCCGCTGACACTGGCGGGGAAGGTGCAGACGGTGAAGATGTCGGTCCTCCCAAGGCTGCTGTTCTTTTTCAATGTCTCCCGATTTTTGGCCCGAAGGCCTTCTTTAGGAAAATGAATGCGGCGGGCTCGGGTTTTTGTGTGGGCGGGTAAAACCCGGAGGGTGAAGAAGGCACTCCAGGAATGGGGCCGCAGGGAGGGGGGCTTGGCCCTCCCGAGCTTCATCAATTATCACTGGGCGGCCAACATATCGATGGTCAGGAAGTGGGTAGTGGGGGAGGGGTCGGCTTGGGAGCGGGTAGAGGCGGCATCTTGAAAGGGCATGAGTTTGGAGGCCTTACTGGAGGCCTGCCTTTCTTGCCGGCTCGGTACTCCACAAGCCCAGTGGTGGTGGCAGCCCTGAGGGTGTGGGGGCAATGGAGGCAGCACGTGAGATTGGAGGGGGCGACAATGTGGTCACCGATTGGTGACAATCACCATTTTGTTCTGGGGGGCTGGAGGGGGGCTTTAGGAAGTGGCAGCGGGCAGGGATTGAGAGATTTGGGGATCTCTTCATTCAGGAGGGTTTCCCGAGCCTGGAGGCATTGGAGGAAGAGTTAGAGTTGCCGGGTGGGAACGGGTTTCGGTACCAGCAGGTACGGGATATTGTCCGGAAGCAGGTTCCAAGCTTCCCTCGCCTCCCCCTGAGGGGGCTACAGGATAAGGTAATGTCAATAACGGGGGTTGGGGAGGGGAGGTCTCGGAGATATATAAGGAACTGATGGAGTGGGAAGGGGTCCCAATCGGGGAGGTGAAGAGGAAGTGGGAGGAAGAGCTGGGAGGGGAGTTGGAAGTCGGACTATGGGAAAAGGCCCTGAGGAGAGTCAATCATCCTCGTCGTGTGCCCGGCTTAGCCCGATCCAGCTCAAGGTGGTCCACAGGGCTCATATGACTGTGGCCCGGATGAGTAGGTTTTTTGAGGAAGTGAAGGATAGGTGCGGACACTGTGGGGGAAGCCCGACGAATCATGTACACATGTTCTGGGCGTGTCCAGAGGGGATTCTGGCAGGGATTTGCGGACGTCATGTCAGAGGTCCTGGAAGGGAGGGTGACTCCAAGCCCAGAACTGGCAATATTTGGGGTATCGGAGGATACGGCATCCAGGGGTTCACTCCAAAATGGCTGCCATTCACGACTTCTTCAAGGAAAATTGAACGTCAGCAGCAAGGGGGCGGGGGGGAGGAAAATGGGAGGCATGGCAGTGTAAGACAAGGACAGCGAACTTATTATATGGGTAATTAGGAAACAGGGCGGGGGTAGTAGGGGTGGTTATTTTAATGTTGTTGCGTGTGTCGGCCCGCGCAGTTGTTTAAGAAATGTTAAACTGTTAAAAACTGTGAAAATTACAAATGCTTGAATGAAATATTTTCTTTAAAAAATAGTGAGTGAAAATGAGTGGGAGTAAGTGTGTGTGACTGAGTAAGTGTGAGTAAGTGAAAGTGAGTGCGAGTAAGTGTGAGTGAAAGTGAGTGTGAGTAAATGTGTGCGGTTGAGTGAGTAGCAGTGAGAGAATGTGTGTGAATGAGTGAAAATGTGAGTGGGTGTAGTGAGAATGTGTGAATGAGTGAGTGTGTAAATGGTGGTTAAAGGGTGGTGGTTGAGGGGAAATGTTCAGACTGGTGTCCAGTTACTAGTGGTGTACCACAAGGATCTGGTTTTGGGACCACTGCTGTTTGTCATTTTCATAAATGACCTGGAGGAGGGCGTAGAAGGATGGGTTAGTAAATTTGCAGATGACAGTAAAGTCGGTGGAGTTGTAGACAGTGCGGAAGGATGTTGCAGGTTACAGAGGGACATAGATAAGCTGCAGAGCTGGGCTGAGAGGTGGCAAATGGAGTTTAATGCAGAAAAGTGTGAGGTGATTCATTTTGGAAGGAGTAACAGGAAGACAGAGTACTGGGCTAATGGTAAGATTCTTGGGAGTGTGGATGAGCAGAGAGATCTCGGTGTCCATGTACATAGATCCCTGAAAGTTGCCATCCAGTTTGAGAGGGTTGTTAAGAAGGCGTACAGTGTGTTAGCTGTTATTGGTAGAGGAATTGAGTTTCGGAGCCATGAGGTCATGTTGCAGCTGTACAAAACTCTGGTGCGGCTGCATTTGGAGTATTGCATGCAGTTCTGGCCGCCGGATTATAGGAAGGATGTGGAAGCATTGGAAAGGGTTCAGAGGAGATTTACCAGGATGTTGCCTGGTATGGAGGGAAGATCTTATGAGAGAAGGCTGAGGGACTTGAGGCTGTTTTCGTTGGAGAGAAGAAGGTTAAGAGGTGACTTAATTGAGGCATACAAGATGATCAGAGGATTAGATAGGGTGGACATTGAGAGCCTTTCCCCTCGGATGGTGATGTCTAGCACGAGGGGACATAGCTTGAAATTGAGGGGAGATAGATGTCAGGGGTAGGTTCTTTACTCAGAGAGTAGTAAGGGCGTGGAATGCCCTGCCTGCAACTGTAGTGGACTTGGCAACACTAAACGCATCCAAATGGTCATTGGATAGGCATATGGACGATAAGGGAATAGTGTAGAGGGACTTTGGCGTGGTTTCACAGGTCGGCGCAACATCGAGGGCTGAAGGGCCTGTACTGCGCTATAGTGTTCTATGTTCTATGGTTCTGAGAAGTGTGAGTGTAAGTGTACAATTGTGAGTGAGTGAGTGAAAGTGAGAGTAAGAGTGAGTGAGTGAGAGTGAGTGAGGGTGTGTCTGTACAAGGGTCAGTGAGTGTAAGTGTGAGTAAGTGTGAGTGACTCTGAATGAGATTTACACTGGACTGAAGCGTGTTCAAGGCAGTGGCTCACCACCAGAATCTTGAGGGGCAATTAGGGACAGGCAATAAATGTTCGCCACTATTGGCCTCAGACGCCGCACATTTTTGGATGTGGAGAGGGAAATGTCCACCAAGGCACCAGCTCCTGACTGAGGATCCGCCACGGTACGGTGAAACGCCGCGGGCCGAATTGGAGTGCTCTACGATGCCCCGCATGGTCGAACGGCCACAACTTGAGCACGGCTGAGGTTGCGGAGAGGGGTGGACAGCTTAAAGAGGTGACAAGGGCCGAACGAGCTGAGCGAGGCCACGGGCCTGTACCTGGGTCACACACTGGGACGTTTTCTCACCTTTGCCGGGTCCTGTCCCGGTAGCAGGGGTTTGGCCTCGGTGATCTGGATCTCCTGGAGTTCAGTCGCCATGGTAGCTCAGGCTGCTGCAGTCTGCACACAAGCACAAAGGAAGAAAGTTATTCCTTCAGGAAAGCAGAAGGACTGAGACCAAGAGTAACGACAAGAGAGGGCAGGGTTAAATAGGGGGCTCTTTCCAAAGGCCAGTGCAAACTCAAAGGGCCGAATGGTCTCCTTCTGCACTGTATGGATTCTATGTTTTGGGTCCATTGGGATTGTGTACAGTGGGAGTGAATGGGAAGGGGATTGGGTCCATTGGGATTGTGTACAGTGGGAGTGAATGGGAAGGGGATTGGGTCCATTGGGATTGTGTACAGTGGGAGTGAATGGGAAGGGGTTTGGGTCCATTGGGATTGTGTACAGTGGGAGAGATTGGGAAGGGGTATGGGTCCATTGGGATTGTGTACAGTGGGAATGAATGGGAAGGGGATTAGGTCCATTGGGATTGTGTACAGTGGGAGTGAATGGGAAGGGGTTTGGGTCCATTGGGATTGTGTACAGTGGGAGTGAATGGGAAGGGGTTTAGGTCCATTGGGATTGTGTACAGTGGGAGTGAATGGGAAGGGGATTGGGTCCATTGGGATTGTGTACAGTGGGTGTGAATGGGAAGGGGTTTGGGTCCATTGGGATTGTGTGCAGTGGGAGTGAATGGGAAGGGGTTTGTGTCCATTGGGGTTCTGTACAATGGGAGTGAATGGGAAGGAGTTTGAGTCCATTGGGATTATGTACAGTGGGAGTGAATGGGAAGGGGTTTGGGTCCATTGGGATTATGTACAATGGGGGTGAATGGGAAGGGGTTTGTGTCCATTGGGATTGTGCACAGTGGGAGAGAATGGGAAGGGGTTTGGGTCCATTGGGATTGTGTACAGTGGGAGTGAATGGGAAGGGGTTTGGGCCCTTTGGGATTGTGTACAGTGGGAATGAATGGGAAGGGGTTTAGGTCCATTGGGATTGTGTGCAGTGGGAGTGAATGGGAAGGGGTTTGTGTCCATTGGGGTTCTGTACAATGGGAGTGAATGGGAAGGGGTTTGGGTCCATTGGGATTGTGTACAGTGGGAGTGAATGGGAAGGAGTTTGAGTCCACTGGGATTGTGTACAGTGGGAGTGAATGGGAAGGGGTTTGGGTCCATTGGGATTGTGTACAATGGGGGTAAATGGGAAGGGGTTTGTGTCCATTGGGATTGTGTACAGTGGGAGTGAATAGGAAGGAGTTTGGGTCTATTGGGATTGTGTACAATGGGAATGAATGGGAAGGGGTTTAGGTCCATTGGGATTGTGTACAGTGGGAGTGAATGGGAAGGGGTTTGGGTCCATTGGGATTGTGTACAGTGGGAGTGAATGGGAAGGGGTTTGGGTCCATTGGGATTGTGTACAATGGGGGTGAATGGGAAGGGGATTGGGTCCATTGGGATTGCGTACAGTGGG